>NW_027125148.1:0-280000 GCF_022059095.1 Trypanosoma melophagium | reverse complement strand
ATCCAGTTGGTGCTGGTGGTCCACTCTTAATAGTTGTTGATGATGGAGGAGGAGGCGGTGGTGGCAATCCAGTTGGTGCTGGTGGTCCACTCTTAATAGTTGTTGATGATGGAGGAGGCGGTGGTGGTAATCCAGTTGGTGCTGGTGGTCCACTCTTAATAGTTGATGATGGTAGTGGCGGTCCGACATGTACAGGTGAACACGATTTTGAAGCGCCATCTGATAGGGGCGATGGTTCCAAAGATGTATTTAGATCCTCAAATTTACTGCTTTCTGATGACCTATTAAGCGCTGAAGCAATTGCTGCGATGCATTTTGGTGACAAAGGATCAACATCATCATCGTCATCATCATCATCGCGGACGTTTAGTGCTGCTAAGTTGCCACGTTTCAGTTCTTTCCCTATATAAGAAGGGGAAGATGGTAATGTTGTACCGTTAAACTGTGATTGTACTGACACTTCTCTCACTGATGCACTTCTCGTTGTTCTTTCCGTATTTGACGTTGTGGAGGTCTCTGAAAGAGGAGCTGTTGCTGCTGACCTGCCTTTAGAGTCAGAACGTGGTTGACTTACGGATAGACGTCCTGAACGAGCATCTGCGCCGCGTGCAGAGCTTATTGATTTTGCGGAAGATGGAGGACAAGGAATGGGAGTCTTGGGGGCACCACTAATAGCAGCACTAGTAGTTGTAGGGTCAATATTGTTATGGTTATTGTTTGTAGTGGTATTAGCAGCGGCAGGAACAGCAGTAGTTGTACTCTTAGAAGTCGTAATTGTTGTTGTAGTCGTCTCTCCTCCTGTATGAGTGCCGGTAGTTTTGACATTCTGTCCGTTATCCTCATTATCTAAGGGTAGGTTTGATACACTAACCGTAGAACATCGTCGCGACGGTCTACGTCTCTCCCTCTTGGTGAATACATTCGCTGCGGGAGGAGCTATGATTTTATCAATACCCTTGCGTGTGGCCCTTTGTGAAGGTACCTGCTGTAAATAGAGTCTTGCCTGTCCCAGATCCCCGTCAGTAAGCAGCAAAGCATCCTCAATATCCTTCATTTCCCGCTCTGGAAACTCATTACGAAGTGCCTGTGCCTTTGTAACCTCCAGTGTGGTATCCAGCCGCTTAATAAAGCTCTGCAGCTCCTTCACCTGTTCTTCCAACAAAGCCTCTCCATCGTGTGAGACACGAGCGGAGGGTATACCGTTGGCCTTCTCAATCTTTCTTGTCAACTCTGATAAGGCCAGCTGGGCGTCTCCCTCGGCACTGTTCAGTGCCTGTATCACATCCGCCTCCCACGATGCGGGAAGGGCGAGAATGTTCATCAGCCGCCGTACGGTGTACTTGGAGCCAAACAGTAGACGAGGAATATTTCCACGATCTCGCCTGGTGAAGGAAGGAAAAGAAGATAACTCCCCCCGCTGTTCACGGTCCTCCAATTCACTCTGCAGAATCGCCACCATCAACTCCCGATCACCCTCCGCCGCAATTGCCACATCATGTACGTGGGCAGGTGTAGTGCGAAAAGTATCACTTAAATGTGCAATCTCCTTCGTGCTGATCACCACATATTCCGTCCATCCATCACGTGTACCGTCGTTCTGCGGTATGACAGGGCATGAACTCATCACGACGCTGTGACCACTGCAGCTGTGGCCATGGGGGTTGTGAAGGCTTTGGTTGCTGCGGCGTAGCGAGTTCCCGCGTGAACGCATGGAACCACGTCGTGCTTTATTGGATGATGGCGAAATCGGCGGTAAACCCACCGCATCACCAGCACTGTCGCTCCCAGACGTTGCGGCTCTCGCAGGTTGTGCGGTTTGCCTTTGTTCCTGTGGTTCCTGCAATTTAACAGACACCTCATTGCGATTAGACGTGAATTCCTCCCCTGAAGACCTTTTCCCTGAGGACTTCATTGCTTTGTATAGGAGGATGGAGAATGGGTGGAAAAACCGAATACAGTGCAGAGATAGAATCCAATAAAAAGGAATCAATGTCCGTTTCTAAGATTATGAGAAAAAAAAAACAAAATAAAAACGTGGCGTTTCTCCCAGAAACTTACGTCAGGCGTTTTTTTTTTCTTACCTATTTTTTATTTCTTCTCTGGTGTTGGTTCTTTGTTTGTTTCTATATTATTGCTCTCTCTCCCTCTCTCTCCTTTCTCTTTTTTATCCTTTGTATTTTGTCTAGGTAAAAAATGGGATCTTTACTTTCTTCTTTTTTCGTACTTTTTCCCTTTTTCCCTTAATATATCCCTACACGATTGTTGTTGTTGTCTTGTGTATATATTTGTTTCTTATTCTTCTCCTTTATCGTCCAGAGTAGAGTTTGTGCTGCAGAATTGCCTTTAGATTTAGGTTTTACCACTCGTTCGCACTATCTCCCCTTTTTTTTCGTATGGAAGAATTATGGACTCCTTTCTTTTTTTTGGAATTCTAAATTATATCGTTGATTGAGAAAGAGTGCATTAAACAAATATAAAAACAAAGAGAAAGAAAAAAGTAGCGTTGCAATGGAGAGAGATTTATCTGCAATATATGTATACATATACACACAGAGAGAGAGAGACATGGTAATTAGCATAAACCCAATAGAAAGGGTGCAACAGTATTTTTTATTTTCTTCGCTTGCTCATGTTTCATTTTGGTGTTTTCACCTTATCACCGAAGGGGATTTTAAAAAAAAAAGGTCTCCGTATATTATCCCCTCGTTCTCTTCTTTTTTTTCTTTTTATCCTCCTGTATATGTTCGTGCTCTTGTATATGCATGTTTACGTGAGTGTATATTACACCTCAGCAGATGTATTTACCTGATCTCACGACTGTACCCCAAACACTCCACACGAAAGCACAACAATAAGCTCCAATCATCCATCCTCACACCTATAAAAGCAAATTCTTCTTCTTTTATTTCTTCTTTGTTCACTGCTTTTTTTTTTGTTATAACTTCTTCTTTTCCTTTCCTTCCTCCTTTTTTCCTTATTCCCTCTTTTTATGCTTCTTTTCCTCCTCCTCCTCCGCCCCCTTCTCATCCTCCTCTTTCTCTCCTTCCTTTTTCCTTTTTTTTTTTGTTTTGCATTTCCTTCACGGTATTCATTCAACCATGATGTTGTCTTCATTCGCCATTTCTCACTCTGCGGCGAAAACAACATCCGTCTCAGCGTCGGCCCGGTACTGTGCGGAGACCACCGATGCTGTCATGGTCAATGTATCTAAATCCTCCCCATCCACGTACTCTAGTGGGAAGGTAAGAGAAGCAGAAATGCGCCACATGGATGAAAAAGATGATGATAATGATGATGATTGGCCATGTTGTTGCTGTTGTTCTTGTTCTTGTTCTGATCTTTTTATCTCTTCGTTCTCTTCATTGCGGTTGTTATCCGCCACACACTCCGGTGTAACGACAGAGAGTGCCATTAACCGTTCCGACCCATCATTCTTTCCCTGATGTCGCAATACACATAATATCCACCATGGTCCCAGTAATTTGTTACGATTCGACTGTGATGCTAATTCATCATTTGCCACCGTAGAAGTGAAGGAAGATGCTAAGGGTAATGTACACGCAATGCTGCCTTCTACATGAATTACAAAAGCGTGTCCGGCATCCATAAGTTCTACTGTCCCATTAGCCGTCATAGATGTTACACGAGGAATAGATACAGCCTCTGCGCACAGTCGTTTCACAAGTGCAGCTCCAGCATTGGTATCTGGTACTACCCCACACTCTACCAGTTTATTTGTTAACTTTAACCATACAACCTCTGCTGCAGGACCTTGAGAAGATAACTCCTGTAATCTTTCAAGTGACCATGATAGACCTTCTTTATCTTTTCTATTCAACACCTGATGCAAGGCCGCTGATTCCTGTACACAAGGCAATTGTAGGAGTGCATCATCACATCCCCAAACACGTCGCTCAATATGAGATGCAAGACGCATTAAATAACGTGCTTGTCTCCACTGTGTCGTATTATCAAATATCTCACATGCACCTCGTACTAAATCTAATACCGCCGGTAGTAGTACATAAAGATCCGCACGGAGTTGTTCCGCTACATCATATGAAATATCAAGAAGAAGATGAGGATCCACCGCAGCTGAAGATGGTGAAGCTAATGGATGTATAGCCGTAACAGAATCATTCCTAGTCTCATATTTCTTTAGATGTTCTTCACTAATAAACATGCGTGCACAGTGGGCCAAAATAAGCAGTAATACCTTTGTCCAACCTTTAGAAAAGTCCAAATCCACATATCGTACATCGTACGCAGAGGGAAAGGCACGCGCTATTGTCTGCAATGCCTGCAATTCTGCAGTATCTGTTATACGTGCGGCATCACCCACATACGGTGGTGTTAACTCCACACACGATGACGCCACAAGACGCCACATATCCGCTACTGAAGATAACGTTGTTGTTGATGTTGTTGTTACAGTTCCTGCGTTTAATGTTTGACCATCCTCTCCCCTTCCACCCATATAATGAGATGCAGAAGCCGCAGTTGCTGTAGTAATTGCCTCAACAGAGACCACAGACATACCGTGTTGTGCAGCCGCCTTCCCTCGTGGTGTGGGCCGCACCGTTTCTCCCTCATCTCCCCTAATGATATTATTATCATTATCATCATCGTTATTAGTATTACTATTATTATTATTATCCATCACAGTGAGACAACCGGCTTGCTGCAGTGCGGCAATCACCACACGTGCAAACTCCGACGCATACGCCGGAATATCCTCCCGCGTTGGTACCCCATAAAAGTGTAAATTGGTGCGGAGATGAAACAAAAAGTAATGACTCTGTAAGACACGTAAAGCAGTTGGCATATCCATCACTCGTCCCTGTGCGATGGCGGCGTTAAGGGCATCACGGAAGTCATCCGGATACCGCAAGTATGACTCGAGTGGAAGTGGATCATTTAATAATTTCCCCCACACCCACCGCCGTGCGGCCCGGCAGTACACCACCGCCTCACTTAACGCCCGCGATGTCATTTGCAGTAACTCCGATACACTGCAGTCTGTGCAGGAAGACCCGCCCACATCATTAGAAATAAACGTGAGAGATGGAACTGCGGCGGCCGTACGCTCCGCAGCACACACAAAGGCCGTACCAAAGAGAGCAGCGGGAAGACGCCAGGCGGATTCAAATGTGCATATTAATATTAATGGAAGTATGGCTTCCGTCTCTGGGTGTCGTGAGGGATTTTCCACACGGTCAAGAATGAAGAGTTCATCCAAGAAAGATGTTCCACGGTGCATGTAGGCGACACCGGCAGAAAGTAAGAGTGAAAGGTTTCGATCTTCTACTTCATCAACGTAAGTGGTGGGAACAAAGTCACGGCAACGAAGAAGAACACGTTTAGCGAGTTCCTCCGTATCTCGGGCAGAAGGTACAAACACCACACTTGGAGTTGATGCATATCGATCTCTTTGTAATAACTTAAGTGCAGATACAGTAGCTGCCTCATAACGATTGCGAGCCCCACCATGGTCTACAGCCTCTAATCGTACACGTAATTGACGGTATGAATTACCATAGTTATACTGTCGTTGTTGAGGTATTTTCATCCATCGTGATACCTCTGTACAACTTATTAAAGGATACGAAAGGGCAAGAAGACGTGCTGGTTGTTTTCCATTATTAACCAAATACGGTTTTGATTGTAATCGTGCAATACATTCCTCCATCCATCGTCCTTCTGGGGCACGTATGAGGTGTATGTGATCAACAATAATATGTGTTACACCAGTAAGATAATCATTACCTCCACGTCGTAACAAGGGAAGTAGACTCCCACCACTTGCAATAATAATAGTAGCATTTCGTACTTTTTCCATCTTTGTTTCTAATCCCTCACCAAAGGGTTCAAGTTTCACCACATACTGTTTAAGACCTTCACCAAATTTACATCGCCAATCATGTAAACGACGTGTCGCACATGCATCATGTGCAGTAATATACAATAATTTGCGTTTAGTGGCAGGCACGATTCCATCTGCTATCTGTTCCTCTTCTGTAATAGGAGCATTATTATTATTATTATTATTATTATTAGTAGTAGTAGTAGTAGTAGTACCATTATCATCATTATTACTAATAGAACTAGTACTCGTCTCTGTTTGCAATAACGCACAATCCAGCAAAAATTGCAGAATAAATAATTCCGCAATTGTTGTGCGTCCACCACCAGGGGGAATTGCTACAAAAATATTTTCTGTAGGATTCTCCATAATAGGCACGACAAGATCATGTTGTGTGGGAAAGAATTCCGTGAAGGGAAACACCTTTTCAGCTGCGGCCTCTAAACCATACGGCTTAAGTGTTGCCGATACCTCCCGCATACTTTCATCATCTTCCAAGGAAGGAGGACGTAGATGGACTTCCAACAATGGTGGTGCTATATCTGGTAAACGTACATTCATTAAACAAACAGCCACAGAACATTCAGTACCAAGCCAATGTAAAGAATGACAACGTACAAAATAATGTGTGGGTTTGGGTTCAACAATTGGTACTACTATAGTAGGTGCAGAAAAGGTTCCATTTCCGCGTAAAATTTCAACTGATAAATAAACTCGTTCATGATGTAAGATACGACCATTGGTGTGTTCAATAGTAAGAAGAAGTTCACCAGCCGCTCGGCTATGTAATGTTTCATTATATGTAAACTCTGGTGTAATATCAACATCAACATATAACATATTACGTGTAAGAGGACGTACAGAAGCTTCTAAAATAAAATGTGGTACTTGATGAATAGAATCGTACGCTAACTCCGCACGTCTTTCATCCCCCAGCTTCTCAGAAAGATCCTCTAATGACCAAGCACGCACTTCATCCCATGAAACTCTTCGACTTTCAAGTGCATGAATAAAAGTAGCAAAATTTTTTGCCGTGACGGTATGACGTAACTGACGTACAGGAGATTGTACGCCCCATTGTTGATGTACAACCATTAAACAGAGTTGTAATACTTGCATAGCGGTACGACCATACTCACGTACAAGACACGTTTCATGAAGTGCACGAAGGATACGCTGGGCAGAATCCTTCACATACACAAGTTCACTCATTAATGGTAGACCTTGAAGACTCATATCACTAATGTAACACTGAAGTAGTATGTTAATTTTAGCTAAAGGTGTGTAACGACTTTCACGTACAGCTATAGGTGCGTTCTCTAATAAATATTGTAATTGTGCCTGTTCTTCTGGTCGCACTGTAATGTGTGAAAACTCTTTAGACATGGCAAAAAGACGAAACAAATCCACATCATGCATCGTACTTGTAAGATGTGTAAGATAGGTTGCCATTGAAGATGAAGTTACGTAATAGAATGAAGCAATACGACCATATGGTGTTGGGGCAATACGTCTCGCATTAACATCGTAATCCACCATCTGTGCACGACGTAAATCCTCCGCCGCTGTGTGTACAATATTCTCTAAATGATGTAAGAAAAGTGGATCTGCATCACTTGCACGTGTTCCATACAACTCCGGTGTTCGTCGCAAACGTACATACATGTACGTTCGCTGCAGCCACCGTACGCCCTCTGCAGTTGTTTCAATGTGTCCCAACACAATCTCTGCATTTAACATATCCACAAGTCGTGCCATTAACTGTGATTCTATCGGCAATTGTTGATTTAACACGGCGAGATAGTACTGGAGATCATCCACGCCAGTAATCACAGCCGCACGGCCAAGAGATGTACCAAATCCCACACGCCCAGCACGACCAAACATCTGGAGAACATCTAACGCACTAAGCAACTCCGTTTCCCCTTTTGCCCCATTAAAAATACGAGTGCCTTTAATCACAACTTGATTAGCCGGTAGATTTACACCCCACGCAAGTGTAGATGTACACACCAACACCCGCACATGTCGTTCGGCGAAGAGCGTCTCCACCACCTCCCGCTCCTCACGACTCATTCCGGCATGATGTACGGCAAATCCCATTGGAAGCATCTGCTGTAGACTTGCACGGAGGAGATGTGTGGAAGTGTTAGCGGCATCACGTAAGGCCTGTTCAGATTCACTACCAGGACGTACAAAATAATGTGTGCGTTTATCCTCTACGGCTCTTCGCATCATATACAAGGCGGTGTATTCGGTGTCTTTACGAGAATGTACAAACACCATGGTTTGTTCTCCATTTATAGCCGCTTGTAATACTTTATCATATGATACAAGATTCATGACAGCAGCTTGATTCGTTCCACGTACCTTTTTAATGGCACAAAATGATTGCTGGAGTGGAATTGGACGAAATGAACTATCAAAAACAAATAAACCACGTTGTCTATCAACTTGTAGAAAACTTGCAACATCTATATGGTTAGGTAGTGTAGCACTAAGTCCAACTATACGAATATTTGCCTCTCCACGTAATTGTTGTTGTAGCATCGTTCTAGCAACTATAGCCTCTAATACTGGACCACGTTCATTATGAAGTAAATGAACTTCATCAAGAATTAAAAGTTTTAATAAAGTGGCTACACCAAGTTCAACAGATTTACGTGTCACTACATCCCATTTCTCAGGAGTTGTGACAATAAGTTGCGCATCATATAGTTGTGCCTGATTTATACTAGAATCACCAGAAAGTTCAACAACAGTAAGTCCAATTGGTTCAAATCTCTTAGAAAAAGTACGTACAACTTCTTGTACTAATGCTTTCATTGGTGCTACATAAACCATTTTTAAATCACGTAATTTAATATTACCACTTCGTGTTGTAGCATTAGCAATAGCTCTAAGCATTGTCATCGTGGCTACATTTGTTTTTCCCGCTCCAGTCGGAGCACATACTAACATATTTTCATCACTGTTAAAAGCGCAATCATACACCTTAGATTGCATTGGGTTAAGCTGTGAAACACCAGGGAATGCTAACTGTGCCCACTCTGGAAAATTGTTTATTGGAATACAAGGCAAATCCCCAGTAGCAGAAGGTGTAGGAGGAAGTATAACCTCATCATGTGTCTCAAAAACTGCTCGTTGCGTACCTTGTGGAACAACAGCCCGAGTGTGTTGATGTGGAGTACGTTCATCCTTAAACGCATACGCCTGCAAATCCACACGTCGAAGTGGTTTTGTCGTACCTTTACTATTTACACCATCACCAACCTCCGTTTTTAGACCAATTTCTTTACCTGTTACACTCTGATATAACCGTTCCACCGTACGATCCTGGTGAGCGTGTGCCTTCATCGCATCTATTACAGTATTCTTTGCCTCTTGATTATGTCCTTCTGCAAATCGCATTCCATACACAATAGCCCAGCGTGATTGGGCAACTGTACCAATCCATTCCATTACCGCCTCATCATCGTAACCACCGAGAAAGGCTGTGAGTTGTGTCTCCAGTGTTAATTGATCCACCTGTGGCTGAGCGGCATACTGTAAGACACGTCCTGCTTGTAATTCACATTCATCCATTGTCTGTGTGGGAAACAGGCGACGTAGGGAGTCTCGCACGTAATTAGGATTACATGCTATCTCCTCAAAGGTAACACGTTTTACGCGTCCACCGGTATTGTTATTGTTATTGTTAACACCATCATCATCATCACCATCGTCATATTCAACATTCCCATCTCCAATGATATCAACATCTGCCGCAAATTTCATCAAATCCATCCTATTATCACGGACACCGGTCATATTATTATTATTATTATTATCATCATCATCATCATCATCGGAGTCAGATGATATTTCTCCTTGATGTTTCTGTTTTTGCTGCTGATTATCTTCCTGCAACAGTAGCAGTCCACCAAGACCATCATTCGCCTCAATACCATTATCATTCACACGGTGACGGTTCCCCACCTCCTCTGCCACTACAAAGTCATCAATTAAGCGACCATAATGTAGAACCTCGTGAAGGGCCTCCGCACTCAGTGGTGTGTCAAAGAGCAACTCCAGTTGTTTTTTAAGTTCCTGCAAATGCATAGAACCAGGAGCAGCAGCAGCACCGCTACTACTACTACTACCAAAACGGCACACAATAGATAACGTCTCTTCCGCGATTTCAGCTAAATTATCATCAAGTCCAGGTGGTAACCAGCGACGCAAGTCACGCAAGAATCGTTCATAATGCACTCTTGTTTGCTCAGAGTGCGGCACATAATGCGCTGCAGAGGACATCACGTTATATTTGTGTGTATCTGTGTTTCTTTGTTTTCTCTATCTGCCTACCTACCTACCTGTGTAAATGTGTGTATGAGCGTTTGTGTGTGTGTTTAATCTTTTCTTGGTGTGGGTATGGGTGTTTGTTTGTGTCCTCTTCCTCAGTCAGGAGCTATTATTCCTAGAAGAGAGACATGTCAGAGAATGAAGGAAAAAAATAATAATAATTGAAATATACATATCAACAACTATTACACTATAGAGACATCCGTAGATACTTTTTTTCTTTTAAGAGTACAAAAACATGAGAAGCATACAAATGCAACCTCACAAAGAGAGTATGAGTCACAAATGCAAAAAAAAAAAAAAATGAAATGTAAAATGTTCAAGGTAATGATAACTACTATAGATACCAGGGGAAATAAAAGCAAAGATATTAATATAAGGGAGAACAAAAACAAAGAAAGAGAGCTCTTGCACTATAAATAGGGACATGTGTACCAAATCCGAAAGTAGTAGTTCACTCTATTACAGTGCAATACTCCTATTACCCCTTCACTTATCCTTTTTCTCAGATCCTTTTTTAGAAATATTAACCTTTCGATCCCGATCTTCATTAAGTGGTTGAAGAAGAAGCCACTGCAGCAGACTGCCCTTCTCGTGTACAATCCACTGGCAAAATCCAATACAGAAAACGCACCACAACAGTAATAACTTGCTGGGGAAAAACACACAGTACAAAACGGGAAAGATCCAGAAAGCAAGTACGGCGATGAAGCCACGCCATAATCCCACATCTCGAAGGAATCGTGAAAATTTTGTGCTACCAGGGTGTTTCGCCGCGTCTTCATCTTGGTCGTACGTGAAAACTTTACAATTCTCTCCAAAAACATTTCGTACCTGATGGGTCTCAAACCCCACTGGATTATTCGCATAGAATTGAGAAAGAAGAATCTCTTTTTTGGCGAAACGGTCGTTAATCCAAGCATGCAGTTCATTGTCCGTTACAGGTGCATCGCTCAATCCATCCTCAGAAGTTTGCTCTTTATTATCATTTTCATTTGGCTTTAATTTCATATGATGTCGTGTACATAATATATGAACCTTCTTCGGCATACGTCCATTAACGACGCTTAACTCCTCTGGTCTCTCACCTGGCACAAAGTCCGTATATCCCATTGTCACATCAATAATCTCCTCAATATTTTCTACACCAATCATATTTTTCATAGCCAAAAATCCAGTTGTACGTGGATTTAGTACATGATGAAATATTGGGAGACCATTCTGTGCGGCGTATGCGTTTGACTTCTCAACGTTGCTCTTGGAGAGATCTGTTCCCTCAGGAAATATTAAAATAGTAGAACCACCACTAGATTTATAAAGTTCAATCATTTCTCGCATTCTTTCTTCATCTTGGGTCCACTTACGAGTAAGAAATATATAGCGAAAAAACTGCATCGCCCACCCAAAAACTGGAATGCGACTCAATTCAGATTTCAGTACAATACGTAGAGCGCGTGCCCCGCCAGCACGGGCAAGAAAAGGAAACAACACCAACCAGTCAATACGACATCGATGATTCATAATAATAATTTTAAACTTTCCATTCTGCGTGGGAGGACCAAAGACATCTTCCAATCGAGGTGGAGTATCCTTTACAGAACAGGCAACAGTGAATGCAAGGCGCAGCTGCAGTAAACATTCAAGGAGAATGACCACAAGCCCAGTCCACAGAGCCTGCACAGTGTCATACCACACACCGAATAATCGAACAAGAGATTTGGGTCTTGCCTGAAACACAACGCGGGCCACTATGAGAAGTAGAACAGGAAAAAACGTAAAAACAAAGCCGGTGGGAGCGGTGACCATCAAAACCAACAAAAAGAATACACCAGAGAACGACAACTTCGCCATCACTCAATTCCAAGAGTACTCAGCAACAATTAGTACAATGGTAATACAAGCAAAGTAAATATAGATCGAAATAGTAACAACGTTAGTAATGGAAATAGTAGTAATGATGGTCAATATTCTTACACTTAAAGTGTATCCACTAGAAAATACTAAAGATGACTAGAAAAAAAAATCTAAAATACAGTTTAAAAAAAGAGGCAAAAATAACAGTAAAATAGCACCAAAACAATAAACCAGAAAACAAAAAAAAAACGATCCGCAAACATACGTTATGGACCGACGAAAAAAAAAAGCAATACAGAACACATCATTTCCAAAACTATCACATTCTTTCCTCACCAACTCAGTAAATATGGTAAATACAAAAACACTTCTATACATAAATGTCATCACAACACCAGATCTCTGATACACACTCATACAAACAATAACATCTACACAGTAACAGAGATCAACACATATTAGAAAACAATTCAAAAAACACGAACAACATAAAGAAAACGGAAGATTCACATAACTACTATATACAATACGTCCTCAAAAGTTTTGTCTCAACACGTTGCTGGATCCTCTCTCGCTGCGCCTCCTCCTTTACCCCTACTTCATGCGTCTTGATGGCCTGCACACCATCCTGTATGCGCCGCTCCATGGCTGCTAAGCACTCCGGCTCCACACCACTTCCACGGGCGTCAAAATAGCGTAACGTGGTGTTCTCCTGCAGCGCCTGCAACAGCAGTTCACTCGTGTGCACACCCAGTGCCTTATTGCCGGCAATGTTCAACGAAAGCAGCGTGCTCTGCTTTGGCAGAACATCCGCGAGTGCTTGTGCAGTCGCGTCACCCAGAACGTTGTGTGAGAGATCAAGCACCTCCAGTGTGCTGTGAGACGCCAACCCACTAACGAGAGCCGCGCCACCAGGCTCATCAGGAATGCGATTAAGGCGAAGATTCAGCACACGCAGTGTTGTGTTCATCGCCAGTGCCTCGCCAAGCGCCACCGCCCCCACCCCACGAATGTGGTTGTCCTGCAAGTACAATTCCTCGAGTGGCAGGTCTGGTTTGCACAGCAGCAGTGCGAGCTGCCGTGCCCCATCATCATCAATGCGGTTGGACGATAGATCAAGAACAGTGATGGATGTGTTGCGCACGAGCCCGCCAAGGATTCTCTTCAGCAGCGTGCTGTTCAGTCGATTGTTAGGGAGTCCCAGAGAGCGCAGCGGCGGATAACGGTCGAGTGCATGTCGTACATTTAGCGCGTCGGTCTCGCCAAATCCAATCATCCACCGGTTGAAGTCAGTCCCAGCATTATTGACACCAAACGTGAGGCGCAGGTGCAAGACATGTGGCAGACGCGCAAGCAGGTGCTCGTACAGATCAAACCGCGTGACCTGGCACGGTAGTTCGACGTTGTACACGTAGTCTCTGCACAGGGCACAGAGCCGGTCGAGCTGCTGCGCCTCCTCGTCGTCGATCTCGGGCGAGCGCAGGCCACTCAGGAAGTCGCTAAGCACACGCTCAAGATAAAACTGCTTCCATCCCTCGTGCTCCGGCGCCACAAGCCTCCCACATGTCCGCTCACTCAGTTGCCCAAATGACCACCGCGCCTCGCAGCAGCGACGCCAGTATGCGTCGCAGGCAACACGTGGAACGCTCACAGAGAGGGGTATATCCGTTGAAAGCCTCTCAATCACTGTGTCGTACAACTCTCGGTGAGACTCACGCAATGTATCTGCAGCAGAGAGAGTGGCAAAGTTATTCGCAATAACATCAGCGCACAGTGACACCAGTGTCGGGACAAAGTACGAGTTCTGGCCTTTCTCTTCCTCTTGCTCCACCCCTTGTTGCTGCTGTTGCTGCTGCTGTTGTTGTTGTTGTTGTTGTTGTTGTTGTTGTAGTTGCTCTGTGGAGAGCAAGTGCAGGGTACTTTCCAGGTCCCGAATAAACTCCTGGAGCCGGACCTGGTGAAACTCGCTTCGCTGCACCGGCTTTTTCGGTGGCATTTCCTCTATATCTTCACAGTAAAAACAATGACCTCTCGCGTCGTCAGTACAGTGACGCTCCTCCCTTAAACTACCATCAAGAAGAAGAAATACAAGCACTTGCAAGCACAAAGTCCCCAAGCACAGGAAGCTCAAAGACACAAAATTACAGAGACAAATACCGCTGAGAAAACAAAAAAAAAATCGCAAACCCAGAAAATTTTTCACAGTAAATCCCCCTGGCTTTCTATCCGCTACATGCCAGTTATATCCCTCATAAATATAAAAAAAACATCGAACAAAATAAAAGATTGCCTTTCCCCCTTTTCCCCCTAGTACGCAGACGCCAGCTACCGGCGTAAAAGTGCACTCTCGTCCACAGTGAACTCCAGAGTGTCATTGCCGTGGGACAGCTTTAATGCACCACCCTCACGTGTCACATGCATCCCGCCCTCAAAGCCCTGAAAAAGGGCACGCTCCACATCCATCAGAAAAGGGGGTCCCATCTTTCGAGTTGACATTAGCATTCCAGTCAGCTTACCGTTTTCATAACTCAGAAGCCCGTTCATTGAGTTCGCCACGTTTGCGAATACACGCAACTTGTCTCCCTCGCTCTCAAACTGCAGTGTCGGGGCATCCCATTGATTCTTTTCACCCTCCTTGCCGTTCAGGCGGGTCAGCACGTACTTCCCAACGAAAGCGTTTGCGTGCTTGTCAGCCATAGTGTTGTGGAGTGTTATGTATTTTCCAATTTATTGGCTTGAAGCTGAATATTCTTTTGTGAAAAAAAGGGGGCAAAGAGGAGAAAAATAAAGAGGGATAACACATCCCAAGCGGCAGTAGCAAGAAAGAAAGCAAAAAGAGACCAGGTGTGATCACACCGTTTCACAGCGCGTTGGGCATGGTCTCCCAAGCTTTACGTGAAGTGTAAAGATACAAGCAAGAGAAAAAGTGAGAAGCAGCACAATCAACAGAGGTAGCAAATCCACGCACATTAGCAACAAGCAATATCCCACACCCTACTCTACTCCCCTTCCCCTCATTTTCACAGAGGCTGTGCCTCTTTTATTGTGGCAGTGTCTACACGGGCAGCGCATCGTACGAGCATTTGTACCCGTTCACGTATCCTACAACGAACATCTCTGTGGCACCAGGTTCCACTGTCACCTCGGCCACCTGCTGGCCACCATCGTTCACAGTGAGGCGTGTATTGCCAAGGCCCTCAACTCTTGAGCGAGTGCCAAACACCACCTTAATGCGCATCCTGTACTTCTTTGTGTCATTGTAGAACGCCCACTTTCTCTCTGCCGCGTTGATTATGCGAAACATTAGACCGTTGCCGTGGCCCTTGAAGCACTGCGCCACATTTTCACCCAGGTACGTTGGTTTTCCATTCTCGTATGGTACAACAGCCACCTTCGTGTACACGAGCGTGGTACCGCCGCACGTCAGCGTCAGCTCTCCGGCGTCAACGCTGCAGAGAAACCCAGTATTGAAGCCGCTAGTCAGCGCGTCCTCCACAAGCATCTCTGCCTCGCTCCCCATCATCCTGGTTGACATCAGCGGTCCCTGCAGTGTGTCCTTCAGCAGTGTGGCCCTCCCACGCAGAGTGTTCGATACCTTTGCAAATACATCTATCCCATCCGCAGATGAATCATGGGAAAGAAGGAGTGTTATTTGGCCATCCGATTCCACAGGGGTGCCATTGAGGTTCTTCAACACGTACTCCCCAGCGATATCGCCTGGCACCAGCAAGCGCAAATACAGGAAGACACTGTGATCATCTTTTAGGGTGAGATCCTTCCCATCGAGAGACACTTGCATGCCGTTCTCCATTCCCGCGCGGAACCTCTCCTCCATCTCCTTCATCCTACCCCCCACGTCATTCATCGTAGAGGCGACTGCACCCTTCAGCATACCATCATCAAGAGTCAGCTCACCCCGAAGTGAGTTCGTGAACTGGGCGATCACAGATACGCAGCCTTTACCACTGGGGACAAGGACCAGCTTCAAACTGTCAAGAGATACATGCTCTCCGTTGTATGCACTGAGCATGTACTCGCCAAAAAGCATCTCCACACAAACGTCACGCACAAAGACGAGGGTGTTTTGCTCTGTCGTCAACGTCAGCGTGTAATCAGCCAAGTGCACTGAAAATCCGGTCTTGAATCCCTCTGAAAGGGCCGTCTCTATCTTCATCTGCTCGTCGCTCCCCATCATCATCGTAGACATGAGGGGTCCACTCAGTTTACCCTTCTCGAACTGTAATGAGCCTCGCAACGTGTTCGCGACCCTGGCAATTGCTTCGACACATTCAACGCCTTTCTTCAGCACAAGGGTGGCCCTTGTCGCACACGGCTCGCTTTTGAGGCGATCTAGATGGTAATTCCCGAAAAAATCAAACGCTTCCATTATGAACTCCTCTATCTCCACTAAAGGTACAAGGTATTAGAGAAACAGAAAAGTAGGTCACAAAGGATATTCAAGCTATTAGAGCCCAGTCATCACATCTCTTGTAAAATAGTTGGAGCAAAAAAATACTCGCTCAAAAACCAGCCAAAAAAAAATCCCATGAAATACACATCGCAACATTTACATAACGACCAACAAAACGAGAAGAGCACACAGGCTCATCGGTGTGAAATCACACCTCCCACAGTACTCAACCACGAGTAGTGGAATCCAAGAAGAGGTCTTCCTGCAAAGGCCAAAACAACTACAACGGCAGCTGCTGCAACAGCAGCACCGGCAAGGGCAGCAGCAGAAGCGGAAGTGGATTTCACGGGGGCCGCAACAACGTTGCGCCGTCGCCGAATCCCTCGAATGCGATCATTAATCACAGGGAATACCTTGCAAGAATGAGCATCATATGGGTCCAGAGAGACCACAGCGACACGTACTGCCTTGAAGACAGGAAGGGACAACGCGTGATGTTCCGTCCCATTTGTGGTGTAAAGCTGTCCCAGCGCACACACCTCACCCCACGTGAAATGCCACGAGAACGGAAGGTTTGGCGAGAGAGGGCGAATGTCGAGCACCACAAACCTCAGCAATGAAGACTCGCCTACGTTCAAAGAAGTAACCCCATCCCCATTAATTTGTACAGCAAGCAGCACCACAACATTTTTGCACACACAAAGAGGCTTTCCTCTCTGTTCACTCAGGCCTTCAAAGACGTCAACAATACGTCTCTCCATCTCCTGTTGGGAATGGACCCCACAAGCCCCAAACAAGGAGGACAGCAGGTTGGCATGTGGACCAATAGATTCCACCCCCCGCAGCTCTCCAGAGAAGAAAAACCCACGGAAAAAGGCAGAACGCTGCAAACGGGTGTGATCAACGATTGTCAGCACATCGCAACCATCACCCAGCAGACCAAGCTCATTCCCCTCTGCCTCACCAGCCGCATTCCATAGCAGCTGCAGGCGTTCGTCACTCAGTAGAGAACGCATAAGAACGGCATCAAGCCAGCGCATGAGAATATCCTCTGCCCTGGTCCCCTCATCGCAACCCACTATCATATCAATTTCCCCCTCTGTGAAATCTCTACAATCAGACGCTCCCCAAGGTGTATACAAAAACCCATTCACAAACAGCACACACGAAAAAGGATGTGGCACGCTGCGAAGAATGCAGTCACAAAGCAAGTCGAATTGCACTCGAGTGGCCTTTTTAGGTGGGCGCCACCCCAAAAGCACATCACACACATCGGCATACTCTTTGAGACTCAAAAAGCATCTGGCCTTCCATCGCACAATAGGGCAAAGCAATCGATTGAACACAGCCGACTCTCTTTCGCACTCAAGGATAGGCACCCTCTCGTTTCACCCGAATCCCTCTCATTATCCCTTTCGGTATGGTCTTGAGACACATACCGAAAACACTGAAGCGCCTTCATCTCTGCGTTCCAAACGCCAACCACAATTTTATGAAGCGCATCATCCTCAGCAGCATCACGCTGCAAAAAACCCGTCACATCTTTCTCCAGCATCTTTGTTTTTTCAGTACACTCATGCAACAGCTTCTGTATACTACATGCCTCATTGTACATGACACGCGCATAGGCCCTCACATCATCACAATCCTTGCTTCCTTCCCCATCAACCTCTTCTGCCGTCCACAGTGAACTCCAGAGTGTCATTGCCGTGGGACAGCTTAATTAATCTCCCGTGTCACATGCATCCCGCCCTCAAAGCCCTGAAAAAGACGGTCCACATCCATCAGAATTTTTAATGTACATTAGCATTCCAGTCAGCGTCCGTTTTCATAACTTTGGAGTTGACGTTAGCATTTCAGCTAGAATACACGCCAAGTCTCCGTTGCAATGTTTGGGCATCCCAATCTTTTCACCCTCCAAACAGGGGTGACAGTATCGCGTGGGCATCCCATTAAATAAGAAAGCAAAAGAGACCAGGTGTGATCACACCGTTTCACAGCGCGTTGGGCATGGTCTCCCAAGCTTTACGTGAAGTGTAAAGATACAAGCAAGAGAAAAAAAGTGAGAAGCAGCACAATCAACAGAGGTAGCAAATCCACGCACATTAGCAACAAGCACCATACTCCTACTCTCCCTCCTTTCCCCATTCTTCACAGAGGCTGTGCCTCTTTTAGGCCACACGTTCTGCAGCGAATGGCAGCACTTGTACCAGTGCACCTGTACAGCTCCTACAACGAACATCTCTGTGTTGAGCGAGTGCCAAACACCACCTTAATGCGCATCCTGTACTTCGTGTCATTGTAGAACGCCCACTTTCTCTCCCGCGTTGATTATGCGAAACATTAGACCGTTGCCGTGGCCTGAAGCACTGCGCCACATTTTCACCCAGGTACGTTGTTTTCCATTCTCGTATGGTACAACAGCCACCTTCGTGTACACGAGCGTGGTACCGCCGCACGTCAGCGTCAGCTCTCCGGCGTCAACGCTGCAGAGAAACCCAGTATTGAAGCCGCTAGTCAGCGCTATCCTCAAGCATCTCTGCCTCGCAGGGTCCCCTTCACCCACCCACGCAGAGTTTCGATACCTTTCCAAATACATCTATCCCATCCGCAGATGAATCATGGGAAAGAAGGAGTGTTATTTGGCCATCCGATTCCACAGGGGTGCCATTGAGGTTCTTCAACACGTACTCCCCAGCGATATCGCCTGGCACCAGCAAGCGCAAATACAGGAAGACACTGTGATCATCTTTTAGGGTGAGATCCTTCCCATCGAGAGACACTTGCATGCCGTTCTCCATTCCCGCGCGGAACCTCTCCTCCATCTCCTTCATCCTACCCCCCACGTCATTCATCGTAGAGGCGACTGCACCCTTCAGCATACCATCATCAAGAGTCAGCTCACCCCGAAGTGAGTTCGTGAACTGGGCGATCACAGATACGCAGCCTTTACCACTGGGGACAAGGACCAGCTTCAAACTGTCAAGAGATACATGCTCTCCGTTGTATGCACTGAGCATGTACTCGCCAAAAAGCATCTCCACACAAACGTCACGCACAAAGACGAGGGTGTTTTGCTCTGTCGTCAACGTCAGCGTGTAATCAGCCAAGTGCACTGAAAATCCGGTCTTGAATCCCTCTGAAAGGGCCGTCTCTATCTTCATCTGCTCGTCGCTCCCCATCATCATCGTAGACATGAGGGGTCCACTCAGTTTACCCTTCTCGAACTGTAATGAGCCTCGCAACGTGTTCGCGACCCTGGCAATTGCTTCGACACATTCAACGCCTTTCTTCAGCACAAGGGTGGCCCTTGTCGCACACGGCTCGCTTTTGAGGCGATCTAGATGGTAATTCCCGAAAAAATCAAACGCTTCCATTATGAACTCCTCTATCTCCACTAAAGGTACAAGGTATTAGAGAAACAGAAAAGTAGGTCACAAAGGATATTCAAGCTATTAGAGCCCAGTCATCACATCTCTTGTAAAATAGTTGGAGCAAAAAAATACTCGCTCAAAAACCAGCCAAAAAAAATCCCATGAAATACACATCGCAACATTTACATAACGACCAACAAAACGAGAAGAGCACACAGGCTCATCGGTGTGAAATCACACCTCCCACAGTACTCAACCACGAGTAGTGGAATCCAAGAAGAGGTCTTCCTGCAAAGGCCAAAACAACTACAACGGCAGCTGCTGCAACAGCAGCACCGGCAAGGGCAGCAGCAGAAGCGGAAGTGGATTTCACGGGGGCCGCAACAACGTTGCGCCGTCGCCGAATCCCTCGAATGCGATCATTAATCACAGGGAATACCTTGCAAGAATGAGCATCATATGGGTCCAGAGAGGCCACAGCGACACGTACTGCCTTGAAGACAGGAAGGGACAACGCGTGATGTTCCGTCCCATTTGTGGTGTAAAGCTGTCCCAGCGCACACACCTCACCCCACGTGAAATGCCACGAGAACGGAAGGTTTGGCGAGAGAGGGCGAATGTCGAGCACCACAAACCTCAGCAATGAAGACTCGCCTACGTTCAAAGAAGTAACCCCATCCCCATTAATTTGTACAGCAAGCAGCACCACAACATTTTTGCACACACAAAGAGGCTTTCCTCTCTGTTCACTCAGGCCTTCAAAGACGTCAACAATACGTCTCTCCATCTCCTGTTGGGAATGGACCCCACAAGCCCCAAACAAGGAGGACAGCAGGTTGGCATGTGGACCAATAGATTCCACCCCCCGCAGCTCTCCAGAGAAGAAAAACCCACGGAAAAAGGCAGAACGCTGCAAACGGGTGTGATCAACGATTGTCAGCACATCGCAACCATCACCCAGCAGACCAAGCTCATTCCCCTCTGCCTCACCAGCCGCATTCCATAGCAGCTGCAGGCGTTCGTCACTCAGTAGAGAACGCATAAGAACGGCATCAAGCCAGCGCATGAGAATATCCTCTGCCCTGGTCCCCTCATCGCAACCCACTATCATATCAATTTCCCCCTCTGTGAAATCTCTACAATCAGACGCTCCCCAAGGTGTATACAAAAACCCATTCACAAACAGCACACACGAAAAAGGATGTGGCACGCTGCGAAGAATGCAGTCACAAAGCAAGTCGAATTGCACTCGAGTGGCCTTTTTAGGTGGGCGCCACCCCAAAAGCACATCACACACATCGGCATACTCTTTGAGACTCAAAAAAGCATCTGGCCTTCCATCGCACAATAGGGCAAAGCAATCGATTGAACACAGCCGACTCTCTTTCGCACTCAAGGATAGGCACCCTCTCGTTTCACCCGAATCCCTCTCATTATCCCTTTCGGTATGGTCTTGAGAAAACCTCACATACCGGACACTCTGAAGCGCCTTCATCTCTGCGTTCCAAACGCCAACCACAATTTTATGAAGCGCATCATCCTCAGCAGCATCACGCTGCACAAAACCCGTCACATCTTTCTCCAGCATCTTTGTTTTTTCAGTACACTCATGCAACAGCTTCTGTATACTACATGCCTCATTGTACATGACACGCGCATAGGCCCTCACATCATCACAATCCTTGCTTCCTTCCCCATCAACCTCTTCAGTTGGCCCAGTGAGCTCGGCCATCAGAACGCCCTTGGTATTTACAAATATATATATATATTAAAAAGTGAAAAAACAAAAAAAAATCCACATAGACTAAGACAACCTCAATACAGAGACAACAACCGTAACAAATAAATATAAACATACAAAATATTGACTACAAACAATTGCTCAAAATAACAACAAAAAGCATGCCTGCCGCAAAAAGTGGTAAAAAAAAAAACATCGAACAAAATAAAAGATTGCCTTTCCCCCTTTTCCCCCTAGTACGCAGACGCCAGCTACCGGCGTAAAAGTGCACTCTCGTCCACAGTGAACTCCAGAGTGTCATTGCCGTGGGACAGCTTTAATGCACCACCCTCACGTGTCACATGCATCCCGCCCTCAAAGCCCTGAAAAAGGGCACGCTCCACATCCATCAGAAAAGGGGGTCCCATCTTTCGAGTTGACATTAGCATTCCAGTCAGCTTACCGTTTTCATAACTCAGAAGCCCGTTCATTGAGTTCGCCACGTTTGCGAATACACGCAACTTGTCTCCCTCGCTCTCAAACTGCAGTGTCGGGGCATCCCATTGATTCTTTTCACCCTCCTTGCCGTTCAGGCGGGTCAGCACGTACTTCCCAACGAAAGCGTTTGCGTGCTTGTCAGCCATAGTGTTTTGGAGGCGTTATTATATACAAATATAATTTTTATACTTCTATTTTCTTCTATACTTTTGTTTTTATTAGTAATTTGGTATCAGAAAGGAGTAGAAGAAACAGTCTGTTGTTTTAACTGAAGGTGCTAAGATTTGTATACTTCCCCATTAGATAACAAGGAGTGATAGTATTGTTTGAACTTAAAATGATACGTCAAAAGAAATAGTGGTTAAAAGAGATTTAGAGTGAAAGGGACACAATGTAGATAGTTAGAAGAAAAAAGCTTGCACCGCAGCATTGCAAAAACTACCAATGACTAGGTATCGCAGATTGCATCTCCGCTTGGGCTGATATTTGTAGGGAGACAAACAATATTTGCAGGCTTACTTTTGTTGCATGAAGAATAACTTGTATAAAAATTGAAAATGAAGAAAAAAAGCCAATGAATATCAAAAAAGAGAATCAATTTTATTTCGGGTGAAGCTTTCTTTGAAACCATTTGAGACAGTGTATGGCCTCAACTGTTTGTTTACCAACGAAAAAATGCCTGCAGCACCGAGATAGTTTATTTTTTTAAGGGCGCATATAAAACCAGCCAACCTCTACGGTAAAAGGCATCCTTTTGCTTGTCATTTATGTAACCGGACATTTTCTCCCCAAAAGGGTGGAATAACTCGCCACCCCAAATACACTGACAAAATACCGAATATCATATTCCAGAAAGGAAGCGCATAAGATTACACAAACTAACACCAAAGGTAGCAGCATATCCCTGCGGCAAATGTAGCATAATAGCGCGCTCTATAACGGGACCTAAAGCTTATATTCGAGCACATTACCCTGAGGACGCCATAAAAAACGCATCTGACTAAATGTTCATCCCACAGCCAGCATGAATACGCTTCGAATTTTCTCAACAGGATTTCGTAAACATAGGAGTTCTACAGCACCACAAAAGGTATAGACATCCACGTGGATCTCTGATATTGCCGATATCAATACAGTTAACGTTTCCCAGAAATAAGAAACGTCAGCGAGACTCGTCGCTACCGGAACGTGAGGACCGCGGCAAGGTTCAGTGCGGTATGTGTAAGAAGTTCTGCGCCAACATGCCTTCACTCGCCATTCACTGCAGAAATTTTCACCATGACGAAGGCATGCCTGCCAAAGGGGCAACCAAATCCTCCCGAAGCAAGGGCGAGAACATAAGATACCTTGCGACCCTGATTTGCCCCACATGCAACAGACAATGCATGAGCAAATCAGGCCTCACACAACACCGCATGTCTCAACACGGGTATCGGCGCATTCGCGCGCATACTAGTCAACGCAACGAATGCGAAGAAACTCTCCCAAAACTCTCAGCCAGGAATCCGTACCCCAATTTCATCCTCCACCATCAGACGATATCCCGTTATCACTTGTTATGAGTTTGAATGCGTAATAGCTGACGAAATAGGACGGAATAGTCGTTTACCCCAGTTTTTAATAAGCAACAAAACCAATAGGATTTTATTGATGCCAATAAAATATAAAAAGGGAAACTTGACGACAGGTTCTGGATAAGAAAAGTTGGAGTAGATATTTCTCGTAGACCGTTTTCTCTCGTTTGAGAACGGCTATAAGATAAATACAAAAGAAACCCCCAAACCAATGAGAAACAAAGCAAGAGAAACAGAAGAATTACAAAGTAAACATTGCGAGCAACCGAAGGCCTAAAAAACAAGGCGGTTTCCTTCCACGCACCGATGCCACCATCGAAAACGGCAGTTCCACACGGCGATTCGCTCGAAACCGCCCTGCTGGGGCAAAACCCAAAAATGACTCGAAACCCCCTCCGAAAAAAAAAATGCGGACAACGACGGCGCGGGAATTCTGGAAAATGGACCCGGGAACCGCGTCCGGGGAAACCGCCCGCCTGCTGCGCCTGCTGCCCCGGGGCCCGGCGCAGCGGGGCAACGAACGGGAAGAAATTTATCGCCCCTCCGCCGGGGTCTGAAGAGCCGGTTGCGAATTTAAAAGGTTGCTGGGAAGCCGGCCCCTGGAGCCCTGCCAAAAGTTTCCCGCTGCTGTGCGGGGGAGCGGGCCGCCGGGAGTGGGGAACGGAATGGCGGAGCGGCGTTTCTGTTTGCAGCGTCTGATTGTTCTCATTTTTTTTTTTTTTGGTGGGGTGCAAAACGGACGATCTGGTATTTCTTGAGTTTGGTGGGAGTTGGAAAATATGGTTTGTTTGTATTTTCATGGCCGCAAAAATTGTTCTGGGGGTTTCGGTTTCTTTGCGTGGCGGCGGGCCTTCATCCCCCTGGCACTTTGCAGAAGGCAGGCTGAAAAAAAAATTCCTGACGCTTTTTTTATCTTTGGCAACTTAATAGTAATAGAAGTTGGGACGCCATCTGATACCCAGAGGGATATATATATATATATATATTGAGATGTCTATCAACAAATAGAATATATTAAATATATATGTCTTTGTATTTTACTTTTCCCTTTTTCTTTTTTTTATGAAAAGGCTAGGCGTGGAACGTTCTCTTGTCCTTTTTTTTTTGTAGAGATTTTATATTATTGTGATGGTTTTTTTTTTTTCCCCGGAAGTGAGGACTTGCAAATTTTCTTTTTCTGAGATTTTCTCTTGCCGTCTTGTGAAGATCAATAATGATTTTGGGTGGTTTTCTGGAGAGTTAATCGTCTCTGAAAACACCGAGTTTACTTTTTTTTTCGCTTTCTTGTGTTTTTTCGGTTTTCTGAGAAGAATTCATGCCTTTGTTAGAAAAATGGTTTTTTCTCAGTGTTGGTGAGCAAAGCCACTCAATATGGCTTTTTTTTTTTTTTTTGATGGGGGTTGCTATATATGTGTGATGCCAGAGTGTTACTAGGCAGGCATTCATATTTCTTGCTTTTGTATTTTTTCGTGCTTGGCACATTTTTCCACGCCTCCGGATGGCAGAAAGCACCTCAAAAATCCTTTTTTATTTACCATTACCGTATCTTTTTTTTTTATGTAGATGCTTTTTTCTTTGATGTTCTTGTTTTTTTTTCTGTTTTCTGGACGCCACAATGTAATGGTGATTGGTTTTTCTGTTTATTTCTCCTATTTTAATATTTGCTTTTTTTTTTTTTCTAGGAGTAGTAGTGGGTGCTATTGTAGCTGAGATAGGTTTAAAAATTTTTATCTTTCTATTTTAATGGCAAAGGTTTTTGTCTGAAGGATTTTTTTTTTTGTTTTGCTTTGCTCCTTATACTAACAGTTCATTCATGCAGAGAATACGAAAACAGTTTTATGCTTGACGTGGTTGTAAGTAGCAATTGGAATGGAGAAAAGATTTACTGTTCCCAATGGTTTTTTTTGTTTTTGAAGTGCCTTTTTTTGTACTTTGCCTAAAACATTGAAAGATTTGTGAATGATTGTGTTTTCTTTTTCTCTTGTTCTAAAGATAAGCTAAGAATTAGTTGACTTTAAGCGTACGGACAAGGTGCCCCTGAAAGGGTATATATACGATGACTTTTTCTACAAAGTGTAAGATGGCCTGGGGATCTACCGTTTCATATCTTGAAGGATTCTTCAACAAAGAAAAGGAAGTAATGGTGGCCCATGAGACTGTTAATGGTGGTGGGAAAAAGCAAGGCTTGGGAGGAAGATCGAAGAGAGCTATCTCCAGTGAAAGAAATAACGTTGGTGGGTACGGTCAAGAAGAAGGTTACCCTCAGGATGCGCCTCCTCCTGGGGGTTATTATGAGGGGTATCAACCGGGTCCTCAATTTGGTGTGGAATACAATCAAGGGAGCCAATTTCAGGGTGAACCTTTTCAAATTCCTGCAGAAGTACCCGACCCAATGAATTGTTATGGTGGGGTCCCCCCACCAGGGGATATGCAAGGATGTTATCCCCCACAGGTACCCCCTGGGTATCCTGGACAATACATGTGAAGAACTGGGGTTACTTTTTTGTTTTTTATTCGGAGATACTGACAATGTTATTTTATTTTTCATTGTACAAGTTGTGTGTCTTTTTTTTTTCTGACTTTTTTTTGTGCATATTTACGATTACCCTGTGAGATCTGTTTTTTCGTTTTATTTTTTATGAGATGTGTGCAGTCTTCCTCTAGTAAGGAATCCTCCTATCATGCAAGTCTATTTTGTTCCGTTTTTAGAGGTTTTTTTTTTCATGTTGCTTTTTTTTTCTTTTTCTTTTTTTGACTCTTGTTTATTTATTTGAGCGCCATTAGAAGAATAAATATGTTACCTGGATATGTATTTGGTTGGGGTATCTCAAGAAAGCGGTTTTTGGTAGCTATTGATTCCACGCCCCAGTTGTTCTATTTACAGCG
Organism: Trypanosoma melophagium; assembly: GCF_022059095.1. NCBI lineage: Eukaryota > Euglenozoa > Kinetoplastea > Trypanosomatida > Trypanosomatidae > Trypanosoma > Trypanosoma melophagium. The sequence goes on along the minus strand of NW_027125148.1, from coordinate 253,476 downwards.
ACGGTTATTTTCATCCAAGCCAGAGAAGCATAATGTTGGGAATTCTCGGAACTTGAGTGTTGAACCTGATGGTGAAGTAGGTCTAGATGATCTGACAATGAGTCCCTCAGCTGTTTTGCGCGCTCAACAGCGCGAAAAGGAGTCTATGGCGAAAGATCTATCTCATGAAATTATTCCACCCCCACCTCCACGTCGTTCTGGTAAGACATTCGTAATGGAGGCGAAAAACATTTCGGGAGGTGGTTTAGACAAACCGAAAGAAAAATCCTATGCCAAGGTTAAGGATAATCAAAAACCCGTAACAACGAATAGGTTTCTTCAGAAGTTAAATGAAATGGAAAACTCTACAGCATCAAGTAGCTCTAGCTTCAATAGTGCTTCTAAGGCGCGTAAACTAGTACGTGAAGAGAAAATACTAAAAGAGCGAGAACGTATGCTTGTCTTTAGGGATGTTGGTATGGACTTGGACAAGCCAATTCTTTCACGAGATGTTTTTCTTGTATTTAAGTACTTTCGTTATGGTATTGAGTTTGCAGTGGATAATGAGTTAGAACGAATGTTAAGATATTTTAATGAACATGCTTTAAATGAACTTAAAATCATACAAAATAGTAAGCTTATGCGAGGCCCTGCAACCCTGAGCCGAAAAAGGAATCTTGTAAATCATGAATCTATGCCTTTTCAATTAATACCGTCATTCCCATTATTAAAGGCGGCTAACATGCGACAATATTGTCGTTATACAAAGGATGTGGAACAAAAAATGGATAATCTATTGAAAACTAATTCCCTTTGTAGTTTCCTTCGTAGGGAAAAAAAAGGAGATAATTTAAAATCTGTTGATATGTTTCGTTCTTTTTCTGAAAGTGACTCAGCACAAATGACATCATTTTCTCCATCAACATTTAAACGGCCTGCAGTTATTATATATTCTCAATTAGGGCAAAAACTTGGAGCACAGGCCGATTTGGAGTGGCGTCGTCTAGCATATGCAACAATTTATCCCTCTTTATTACAATACCTTCCGGATACAGATATCAAAGGGGAAGGACACATCCAGTCGAAATTAGAACGTCATAGGGGGGGATTGCGTGTTTCTTCTAAAGAAGACTCACATGGCATTTCTAGGAGCACTATGGCGATTGATGTTGTTTCATTTCGAAGCATGGATGTCTACAAATACCGTTGGGTACATAAGTTGTATGTGCGTCGTTTTGCACAATCACTAATTCCTTCTGTACAATCTTCAGAATCTCAAACCAGTGATGCACAATTAAATGGTTTGCTGACAGCTTCATCTACATTTGTGGGATGTAAGTTACTTCAGCCTTTTTACTCAGTATTGAGTTTACGCAACTATCTTTCTCCCCACGTAATGCTTGTAGACCATGAGGGGATGATTAGATGGTTAAGTGCCGGCTGTCCTGATGAATACGAGAGAGAGCACTTTCCTGCTCTTCTAAAGCAACTTGAGCACGAGTATAATCAAGCCAGAACCAGATAGTTTGTCTCTCTTTTATGATTGTTTTCGCTTGTTTGATATGCATGTATTGGGTTGCCCGAGGTAATATTGCAGAAATGAAGACATTAAAGATATTACTATATTAGTAATACATGCCACCGAGTAGGTAATGTTACTCTTTACAGATTAAGGTGAGAAAATTAGCCCTGTATTTTTCTCTTATTTAACTCCCAATTGTTGTTTTTGTAAGACCCCACCACCACCAAAAAAAAAAGAAAAGAAAAGATTACCTTTTTTTTCGTTTTGCTCACCAGGAGATTATGAAAAAGGAAATATCTCGGAGCAAGAATTTTCACATCTGATAGTGTGGTTGTTTTCTTTGGTGTTAATGTGTCTTATTGGTTGATACCATTTATTTGCTCCCTATTGTTTTTTTTTCTTCGTTTTTTGTTTTTTAATTATTATTATTATTATTATTATTATTATTATTATTATTATTATTATTATTATTATTATTATTATTATTATTATTATTTACTGATAAAAGGAGTCCATGGATTCGTTTGCTTCAAGTAAAGATTTTACACTGGATGGCCAACATTCCTGTTCCGAACAAGCAATCGATGATGCTGATGAGGGAGTGAAAAACGAGTCCGTGGACATTAAAGAGAGCTGTGCATATTGTGGGGAAAATGATCCTAGCTCAATCGCCATGTGCACTACATGTTCCAGATGGTTTTGCAATAGTGCTTATGGTACCAGTGGGTCGCATGTTATTATGCATCTTGCGAAAAGCAAACATCAATCATTACAGTTACATTCAAAGAATATGCTTGGTGACGATACTTTAAAGTGTTACGTTTGCCATTCAGAGAATATTTTTTCTTTGGGATTTATGCCTTCAAAGGAAGAATCTGTTGTTGTATTGGTTTGCCGAGAACCATGCCTTCATTCTAGGGCATTGCGTGAACAAAATTTAGATTCTTCATCATGGCTTCCTTTAATTGATGAACGAAGGTTACTTCCGTGGATTTGCAAAGTACGTGGAACAGGTACCAAGAAACTTACTTTGCATGATATTACGGCTATTGAACTTGAATGGGGAAATAAAGTAACTAATTATGAAGAAGTAACAGAAACTGCACCGAAAATTCCAGACAAATTTGAAAATAGTAAGGAATATCTAGAGATATTTACAGCCCTAATTAGGATGGATGCTAAGGCTTCAGAAAGGAAAAAAGAATATACTTTTGAAAATGTCCCTTGCTTATTACAAAAACAGCATGGAACAAGATTTTTTTTTTATTTAAAACAATTACCTGTTGCCGATGCTGTATTTCGTCGTGGTGAGTATGCTTCAATTACTGTAAAAGGAAGTGATAATTGCTTAATTGGCATTATTGTTGACATCTGCAAATCTCTAAGTGGTGACGACGATGTTATTTTGGAAACAGAAGTTAAAAAGACTTGTGATAAAGCCGCATTGGAAGAGATACTTGCTGTATCTGCAGTAACTTTTCGTTTTGAGTTAAATCTTATTGCAGCTTTAAGAAAAACTGCAGCTTTACGTAAGTTTGTAGATATAAAACCTCCACTTTCTGAATATCTTTATCATACTATTCTCGGTCAAACGGAAGATGCTGAAAAATATTTTCAAAAAGTACCTTGTGATCTTAGTGCGCAAACATTAAGTAAATTGAATAAATCTCAAGAAATAGCAGTAAGAAATGCCTTGGAAAATCCATTGACTCTTATCCAAGGACCACCTGGTACAGGAAAAACCACAACTGGTGTTACTATTGTGAAACATTTACATCACATTGTACGAGAACAAATTCTCGTTTGTGCACCAAGTAATATAGCTGTTGATCACCTTGCTGAAAGGTTATCAATGAATGGTTTGAAAATAACGCGCTTACAACCACGTTACCGTGTTGCAGAGTCAGAAAAAATTAAAAATCTTTCATTGGATCAACAAGTCGAAGATTTTATTGATTCAGAGACTGGTGATAGTCGTGTAAAAAATATATTGAATTCGATGAGGAATCAATTATCTTTGAACGATGATGATTATGATTTATACAAAAAAAATGTGAGAAATATTGAAAAACTTATTCTCGGAAATGCTGATGTTATATGCTGTACTTGTGTTGGCGCAGGCGATACACGGTTAAAGGGAATGCATTTTAAGCATGTTCTTATTGACGAAGCCACACAAGGAACCGAACCAGAAACTATAATTCCCTTGGTTTCTGGAGCAGAACAAGTTATTTTAATCGGAGATCATTGTCAACTGCGTCCTGTGGTTTCATCACTTGCTGCAGAGAAGGCAGGACTTCATCGTAGTTTGTTTGAAAGATTTTTGTCCATGGGTCATAGGGCTCTCCGACTAGATGTGCAATATCGTATGCATCCATCTTTGTCAAGCTTTCCTTCTTCTTACTTTTACGAAGGGACATTGCAAAATGGCGTCACAGAAAGGGAACGTAATGCCTCGCGGGTATTTCCATGGCCAGAACCCTCAAAACCATTATTTTTCTATAACACAACAGCACCTGAAGAACTTGGAGCAAATGGATGTTCATACCTAAATCGAGCTGAGGCTGCATTAGTTGAAAAAATTGTAACAAGACTCATAAAAGATGGAAAAGTAAATCCTGAAGAAATTGGAGTTATAACACCTTATTATAGTCAGTCTCGTTTCATAAGGAACTATCTTTCTCGGTGTGGAAATATTGATGCCAGTGTGTATGACCGCGTTGAGATTGCTACCGTGGATTCTTTTCAAGGCAGAGAGAAGGAATATATCGTTCTTTCTTGTGTGCGCAGTAATCACCACCAGGGAATAGGATTTGTCGTTGATGAAAGACGACTCAACGTTTCAATAACCCGAGCGAAGCACGGTTTATTTATTATAGGTAATGCCAGACTTCTTTCAAGGTATCCTGCATGGCATGCTCTTCTCAGGGAACTGTTAAATTTGTCGTTGATAGTGGACGGCTCTATTGATGCACTTGTTCCCTCAGCGGTGGTGCTGGGAAATCCAGAAAAAAATTCTTGATTTACAGAAGTATTCTAAAAAACGATATATCTGTTTCTTTTTATTATTACCATTATTAGTATTACGAAGAAGTTTTTGTGCTATTTTTTAAATGATATGAAATCGATGCTATTATTTTGCAAATGAAGTGTAGAGGAAAAGCGAGTCGCAAGCCGGAGTGTATTATAAAGTGAAGTGAAAGAGGAGAGAGCCACAGTGGTTCCAGTTCATCTGGAAGCAACTTTCTTTCTTTCTTCTTTCCAGTCATTCGTGAAAAACACAACTTCGGTGGGTGCCCCCTCATCACTTCCAAAAAAGAACGAAAGAAAAAAAAAACTCTTACCTCATCACATTGGTAAAATAAGATGGCACCAAGAAGTTCTAAGCTAGGAAAGTCTTTTTTTTTGTAACAGAAAGAAAGAGAAATAATGTGCTAACTCACATTTTTTTTTGTTCCTTACTTAAAAACATTATCGCAAAGAAAAAAAAGTATTTCCTCAACGCGGTTCATACGCATCTAAAAAACATTCTTTTGAATGCTTTTTTTTTTCTCTGCCGATTGCTTTTCAGAGGAACCGTCGCAACGTCAGAAATTGCTCATGTTGTTATTTTTTTTTTTTTTTGTTTCTTGTTTTTACGACGTACTGAGGGGGTCTTCTGTGCTTACGCCTTCAGTTTTCATCACGTACTGCTATGAAATGCGACCCAAAGAGCTTGGTTGAAAGGGGAAATGAAAAAAAAAATATTACTACTACTTGGGCACTATTTTCTTTGCAATATGCTCTTTTCTTTTGGTTTCTTGTAACGTTTTCCCCATGTTTTTGTTTTCCTTTTTTCTATCCTTGGCCCTCTGTCTTCCACTCTTTCTTTGTGGATTTTCACGCTCTGTCCCACCACCACCACCACTTTTTCTCATCTCTACAGTCATTGGTATAGAAATCCCCCTCCCTCACAATCACCATTACGACGATGGCCAGTCTCGTGCACCACTTCTTCAAGGTGAAGGGCGGCACGACGGAGACGACTCCCATTCCCCCAACGCCTCCCAGCAGGGCGGCGCACGTCGCGGTGGTGGGCTGCTGCCACGGGGAGTTGGACGCGGTGTACGAGGCCTGCGCGGCCCACGAGGCGGCCACCGGCCGGCGCATTGACTTTCTTCTCTGCTGCGGGGACTTCCAGGCCGTGCGGGGGGCCGCGGACCTGCAGGGCATCGCCGTTCCACGGGCCCATCGCCGGCTGGGCGACTTCGCCGCCTACTACCGCCGCGAACAGCAGGCCCCATACCTCACACTTCTTATTGGCGGTAATCACGAGGTCTCCGACTGGCTTGCCGAGGAGGCGTACGGCGGATTCCTCGCACCAAATATTTACTACATTGGACATGCCGGTGCTGTTATCGTAGATGGAGGCATCACAGTGGCGGGGATTAGCGGGATTTATAAAGCATACGATTACACACGGCCGTACCCTCCTATGCCCTACTATGCATCGGAGACGGCTTTACGCTCAGCCTTTCATGTGCGGCGCATTGAGGTGGAAAAGTTAAAGGCATTTCTTCACGCACTGGAAAGCGTCCAGGTGCATCAAAAGCAAGAGAAGAAAGAACAACATCAGGAAGAGGCAACAACATCTTCGGTAGGGAATAGCAGTGGTAGTGTACCTTCCTATTCTGCTGCAGCGTTTCCTCGCGTAGATTTATTTCTCTCACATGATTGGCCGGTTGGAATTACTAAATATGGTGATGAGGCTCAACTATTGCGTTACAAACCTTTTTTCGAAGATGACATTCGTCATGCTGCGTTGGGAAACCCATACACAATGCCTTTGCTTCGTGCTGCTAGGCCGCGTTACTGGTTTGCCGCACATCTACATTGTCAGTTTGAGGCTACGGTGCCTTTTAAGGAAGTTGATGGCGTAGATGTCGCTGCTGGTGTTCCCCAGTCAACGAAGTTTATGGCCCTAGATAAGTGCTCAAAAGGTAAGGGTTTTCTGGATTTTTTTGATATTCCCGTTTACGACAAAAATCCCAAGGTGGAGGAAAAGGTGGACAGAAAATCGGAAGGAATGGAAAGAGTTGTACATCATCCACTCTGGTTAGAAGTGCTGCGGGAGACTCATGGTTTAGTTGCAGCGAACGATAATACTTGGTCGGCGGAGTCTTGTGCATTGCGGCAGTATACGCCTCAGCAGCTGGAGCACCTTGGCCTGTGGCTTCCAGCGAACAACACCGCATCGGTCCTGAAAGCGTTAGGACTTTCTACCTCTCCATTACAACCTCAACAACAACAACGTCAACAACCTATTGTGGAAAAGGAAAAAAAATGGGAACCAAGACTACCACCAAACAGCAAGCATGTAGGTGGAGCACAAACTCTGGTGAATGGCAGGGATACAAAGCTGAAAACCCCGAGTTGTTCTTCTGTTGCTGCTGCTGATGCTTCTGATAATGATAGTAATGGGTTGGTGCGAATTAGAAGGGATGCACCGGACGAGTGTGACTGGACAGAAGACACTGCCGGTGCCTCCTGATAAGTAAGAGACATCCCAGATACAGGGAACAAAAAGAAAAAGGAATAGCTGAGGTCACATTTTATGGTTGATACAATTATATTTGGTGAACTCTGCTAAGTTTGCAAAGTGAAGCAATGAAACTGTGGCATTTTTTTTTTCTTTTTTTTTGTTGCTGTTTCCTTTTCATTGGTTCCCTTAGACTGGAACTTCTACTCCATTTGTGACCCCTTTATTTCTATTTTTATCACTATATTCTTCTTTTATCACCTAATAGTGTACTAAGCGTCTTCCTATTATTATTTTTAGGGATAGGAAAGAAGAAGCAAACTCCAAAACCGGTAATTCACGCTTTGTAGAAGAATATATAGATATATATAGGTTTTTATATATCTATATACGTGTAAAACAGAGTGTGGGCAGCAAAAGGAATATCATAAGAGGAATTAAAGAGTAAAACTCTTCTTCTACGGGCTACGGAAAGGTACTACTCACACTTCGCCTCATTTCCAGGAGACTGCATCAAAGGAGGAAGAAAGGCAGGTAGCAGAAGGCGTTTTGCTATCTTAGTATTTGCTTGGTTGCTAGTTCTCTTTTACGGGAAAAGAAAGTACAACCGCTGAAGAGATCTAAATATTTAAAAAAAGATCGGTAACGAGGCCGTAAGATATATATATATATATATATATATATATATATATCACAAGCAGAGAAAGAGACAGCCAAGTTGGATTAGAGTACGTGGTAGAAGAAACTACAACACGCCTCCTTTGCCCTCCACATACATACACCGAAAGGCAGGAAACTCTATCCAGAAAAAAAAACGCGAAAGTAGAAATACGAGAAGAACCATAGCAAGGTTCAAAAGGGAAACATAATACCTCAGCTGACAAGGTATTTCTTTATAATTGTAACACAATAGAGAAACTGAGATAGAGTCCAGTAAAAAAAAAACGGATAGGAAATAGGTGGTAGAGAAGTTGCTGAGATCGGTACCTGTTGTAACTGGTTGCGAATACTGGGAAAAAATATAAAGACAGAGAAAAGAATAGTGTGATCTATCAGTCTTTTGTTTTCGTTTTTCTGCTTGTTTTGAGATTATTCCTATTACTTCTATCGCTGTTTTAATTTCGCAATCTACCTTTTCTTTTCTTTGCAGAGTCTTCTTTTCCCTTTACTTTTTTTTTCTTGGCACCCGTGAGAAGTCTTTTTACATCAACCCCTTTTTTTTCGTTTTTCTCCTTGTCGTTGTTCTGTAACTCTTTTTTTTTCTCTTTTCCCTTCTACTTGTGACTCTTGATACTGTAGTCGGTTTTTTTTCTCTCGTTCTTCTGTTTTTCTCGTTTTTGATTGTTGATTCATTCCATCGCTTTCTCTTCATTCTTGCAAAACAAAAAAAAAGAAAACGAAGTTTGAGCTGTTCCTTCTTTTTTTTCAATCACTACTACCACTACTATCACTAGTGTTACCGAAGAAACATTTTGACAGTGTTGGTACTTAATTGAGAACAGACAGATAAGAAGAGTCAATCAGAGTGTATAAAAGAAAAGGAAATTAGGAAACAAATTCGTTCATCTTGTTATTTCTGAAATTTTGGGATTTCCTTTTTTTTTCTTGTTTCTTCTTATTCCCATTTTCTTTTTCTTCTTGTCGTCGAGTCGTCTTATTTCTCTATTGGATTGCAGGGTTGCTTTTGCACTATTTTTCTCGTGAATCGCTGTTATTGTTTTATTTGTATTTGGAGTGCTGAAGGGACCACTTACTCGCTTACTCACTCACGTTGTCAGTACTGAGTCATATACGGGGTGGTGAGAAAAGAGGCATAAAAAAAACAACTCGCTCTTTCTATCTCTGTACGCAGTAATAATAATAATATTCGTAGTCGTACTCGTAGTGGCGGTAGCAGAGGATATAGAGAAGGTTGGTAAACTGTGAGGAAAGGATAAAACGCATTTGAAGCTCGATAAAAAGAGTAGAAGCAAGAAGAAAAAGAAGAAAAGACAGACCAACGGGAACAGATTCCCCCTAGTATATATATTTATATTTATAGAAACAAATATAAATTGAGAGATTTCAATTGCTTCTCGAATTTTTCGAGTTTTTCTGACGCAAAATTGTCCCACGCATTGCTTAACGAGTGGTGTGAAACGTGAATCAACTGATTCAGGTGGAAGAGATAGTGATACCGAAGAGAATAAGAAGAAAGTACGGAAAAGTTAAGAGGAAAAGCAAAAGAAAGTAGTGCTGTACCGCTACCCGGATATAAATATATAACTATATATATATATATATATAGTTATATAGTTATATATTTATTTATATATATATTTATTTATTTATTTATTTATTTATTTATTTATTTATTTATTGTATATTGACAAAAGAAAAAAAACGCAAAGGGGAAATGGACGTTCCAAATAGCCAAACACAATACGGGAACACACGTCACACACCTTCCTCACAGCAGGGCTCTGGTGCCCCAGTCATAGGAATTGGTAGTCCTTCTGATGGACTAGATGACTTTGATCTCCAACTTCGAAAAGATTGCGCAAATGCACCCCCACCCTTTATGAATAATGGTAATGGTGGTCGTAATATCAATGGCGTTGTTTCATCCCCCTCACCAACTATGGCATATCCCGCTGTTATGTTTTCCTCTGTTGCCACCACCAGCAGTGGATTATCTGCCATGATGAGTAGCCAGCAGACGGTTCGCTGTATTATAGATGAGGTGGCGCAAGTCATATCCCGGTATCTCTCCAGCTACGGCGAGCCACAGCCGGAGAATCTCAGCGACGACCACAAACGCCATCTGGTTATGCAGTTTATGGATGAACTGCACCGCCAGAGTATGACGCAGGCGCCGGGCGTGGCGGGCAGCGGCGACGGGCGGTGGACGATCGACAAGGAAGTCGTCCTTTCACTGCGGAGCGGCAGAGACGGGCAGCGGCCGGCGGGGGCGGAAGTCCGGCGGCCCCACCACCCATTCGTAGGCTGCGGCGGCAGTGGGACTAATGGGACTAGCCCGCGGGTATTAACGCAGGCACCGTGGATCGGGAACTCACCCAATCCCACGTCTAACAATGTCAATAATACCAATGCTAATGTTAATAATGGTAATAATAGTAATGGTAATGGTAATAACGTCGCGCGTAATAGCCATGGCGTGAATGAAACGCCGAACCCCGCGGCTTTCGGTATGGCCATGCCGGTAAAGCCATCCCTAACTGTAATGACGCTGAGCAAGCGAGTAGGTACTAGCGATGTGATACGCCCACAGCCACAACACCCACGAAGTGGGGGAAAAGGAAATGTAGATCGTCGTCATATTACAGTAAGTACAAAGAAGGTTCTTCGTTCGGCAAGCTCTGCGTTTTCTGAGTGCTCGGCTGGGGAGACAGGAGAGGTGAGCAGTTCAATGTCACGCACAACTATTGGGCTAACACGTTGATGAAATTAGGAAGAGAATAAAGGAAAAGATATATATAGTGGTTTTTTTTTTTTTTTCTTTTGTCTTGTATTATTTTTCCACTGTACTGTTGGTCTTGTTTTATTTCGATGAGAAGAAGAGAAAGTGAAGGAAGGAGAAAAAAAAAGAAACGAAAGGGAGCATCTGTGTAACCTCCACGGGATCTTCAATATGCACATAGCTTCATGAAGAGAGGAGTTCAAATAAAATAGCAAGATAAGCAGATATATATATATATTCGACGGAAAGGAAAACGACTGAGAAAATAAAAAAATATATATGCACTCTGTAATAGCCATTTTCTTGGTTTTTCTTTCATTTGATTATTCCCGTCATTTCGTGTATGGGCTTAAGGAAGTGTGAGTAAAAAGTAGGTAACTCCGTGGTGTTCAAGATTATTAGTATTTCTTTTCCCCTTCGTAAATATAATTCCCTCTCCACCTTCATGTAGGTATTTATATAGATGTACAAATTGGATGTCTTCATTTTTTTTCTTTATGGGAAAACACGAACACGGTTTTTTTTGTCTTTTTTTTCGTTTTTCGTTTTTTTTTTTCATTTTCTTGTTTCCTGCAGTACGCGAAAAAAATAAAAAAAACAATCCGTCGGCTGTAAATACCCGCATATATGCACTTTTTTTTTCTCTGTATCTGTGTATATATACTTAGTATGGCTTCTCCGCATTCTGATGGGGAGGAGAGTACTCCTGTGGGACACGATGAAAAAGAAGAAAATAAAGAAGAAAGAAAGCAAACAAATATGATGAAGAAATTAAAATAAACATAAGAAAAAGAAAGAATGAATCTAGAAAAAAGAAAAAAGAATGGAGAATGCTTGAAAGTAAGAGTGGAGAAAAAGAAGAAAAGGGATAGGCGTTGAGTGGGTTGTGTTTTCCCTTGTCTTCCATTTGAGAGAAATAAGGAAAACCAAGATAGCGAGAAAAGAAAAAAGAAATATGAAACATGAAAGCAGTAACTGTATTTATGCTTCCTCTGTGTTTTTTTGATTGTTATTATTATTATTATTATTATTATTATTATTATTATTATTATTATTATTATTATTATTATTATTATTATTATTATTATTATTATTATTATTATTAGTATTATTATTATTTGCTTTTTTGATACTCGAAGGAAAAGGAAGAAGAAAAATAAGTGGAAATTCGGCATGTGTTCATTGGTGTTTGTTTGTTTGTTTTTCCCCCTTTTTTATTGGTCTGTATCTCTTTTGTTTTCCCCTGTACGCACGTCCCTCCAAGAGTCATAATACCAATATGAATAACAGTGCCGTTGTTACATTTTAACCCCCCAAGAAAATGAAAAAAACGAAGCGTTTGTTTCATATTTAAACCGAAATAAACGAAACCAAATATATATATATATATATATATATACTTTTCACTGCTTATAATTCTTCATCCTTCGTAGATATCCTGCGTGGATATTGCAGACTTCACTATTATTTGAAGTGGAGAAAAGGCAACAGGGAAGAGAAGGAGAAATCCAAAAAGGAAGTAATAATAAGAAATTCGATTGTAGAGGCAAATCAAGAAAAAAAAATGAAAAGAAAAAAAAAAATAAAAAGGCATCTTTGCTGAGAGGCAGAACGTATCGCACATGAGAAAATGCGCTATTTTTATTTGTCCTCCTGTTGTATACGCGTGATTGAGTTCCTGAGATTAATCAGGCGAATACGGTGAAATTATTCACTCATACATATATATAGTTCTCCATTAACGTTTTATCTTCTTTTTTCACGCTCTAATCATTACGGTGTCTTTTCTTATTGGTATCTTTCTTAGTGTATATATTCTTCTTCAAAGGTGTTAAGGAGGCGCAGAGGTAATTTAAATAAAGGTGAGCTGTTCTTGGTTATTCTACCAGTAGTATAGAACTACGAAGAAGACACATAAAGAAGTAGCGATAACGGAAATCAATAAAAATTATACTAATAATAACAATAATAAATAATAATACAAGAAAATAAGAAAACAAAACAAACAAACCAACAACAAGAACAATAATAAGAACGAAAAAAAAAAACACAAATAAAATAAAATAAAATGTCCTCCATTGCAAAGAAGATGCTGGAACGCCATGGCTGGCAGGAGGGCATGGGACTCGGCCGCAATGCGCAGGGCGTGTCAACGTACATCAAAGTAGTGCGGCGCGATCCACATAGTGCGACGGGATTGGGACACGCCGCTGACGCCACACAGGCACCGCAGGCCTCAACATTTGCCGCAGAGCTCGATGCCGTTTACTCCGATATATCAGCCGCAGGAAAGCGAAAAAGAGTAAAGAAGAATAAAGAAGAAGAAAAGGAAAAGGAAGAAGAAGAAAAGGAAATAGATGCGGTTGTGGATACACATAAGGACCGTCGGAAGCATAAGGGTGGAAATGACCAAAAGAACAGTAAACAGAAGAGGTCACGTGACTCTAGCAGTGAGGCTGCTAGTAATAGCGATAGCAATAGTAATAGTAATAGCACTAGTGATGATAATAGTAGTAATAGCAGTAGTAGTAGTAGTAGTAGTAGTAGTAGTAATGATGATGATAACCGTGTGGATATAACGCGAATGACGGATGGGGAACTTCTTCGGCGATGCGGTGGTGTACGACTGGGACGTGCTGGGCGACATCGTTTCTTTGAGGGAAAACTGCGACGCATTGAAGCCTCACATCGGGAGTAGAAGTAACACGAGAGAAATAAAATATCTGATTAAAGTGGGAAATACAAAAAAAGAAACAGGAAAGAAAGAAAAACTCAATAGCGTAAAATATCTGTAATAATGAAATGAAGTTGAAATTATTTCTTTTTTTTTTTTTTTTTTTGTGTGTGTGTGAGGGGCTCCATTGTGACGGATATAAGGCGATAATCCTTATTTGATATTTGAGTATAACTCATTTATGCAAAAAAAAAAGAGAAATGTCATATGATTTCCCTTTGTTTCCTTTTTTATTATTATTAATTACTTTATTATAGATAGAAATAATAATAACAATAGATATAGAAGGGTTACTATTTTCCATTAGCCATGTCGTCTTCTCTATTCCTCTCGAGAAGGCCTTATTCTTTCTTTTCTCCTGTTCCAACCGCGAGTATAAGAAGAATGCGTCGAGTACCACTATTATACGCCTCTCTCGCATTATCCATCTCTCGTGGGATCTCAACAGGACAAGAACAGAAAAAAGAACAACCACAACAACAACAACAACACTCTAAATGGAATAACATTGAGGAGTTAACGCTTCGACTTCAAGATCAACTAGGAAAGATTGGTGAAAGAGTCTCACACTCCGATACGGTACTCCAGCAGCAGGTAAATGACTTTTCTCTCATGTACAGACAACAGGCAGTAATGGAAAGACGCATTGTCGCTTTAGAAGAAGAAGCCGCACGAACACAGCAAAAGATCGCGGAAACCACACGATTGGCCTCTGATGTGGTCCTGCAGCACCGCAATGTGGAGGCGTTAGTGCATCAGATGGAAAAAATGGTTCTTAAATACGCCGCGGCATCATTAGCGGGAAATGCAAGCATAGCTCCCGCCGCCACTAATGATGAGGCGTGTAAGGGAGTCGACAATAACAAACAACAAGTAAAAGAAGGGAGAACACGGAATACGATAGATAATACTACTAATACTAATACAACTAATACTATTTCTATTGATGCGGCCCCTGTTCCTGTGATGGCATCTACGCCTTGCACGGATATGCATACTTCTCTTATTGCTGCTCAGGTCAGTGCTCTCAGTACTCGACTGGAGGCATTACAGGCACGAGTGGAGCAGCTCACAATGGAGAAAATTGTCTTGGATAGAGTTCTCCCACACGCCCAGCAGGAAGAAAAGGTTGAAGTGGCTGTAGCACGTGTGTCTACAAGAGTAACAACAACAACAAAAGAAGAAAAAGAAGTAAATGTAATACCAGGAGGATGTAGTGAAGAGGAGAACACATCCCCTTCGCTTTCCCCAAAAGCACTTGCCACATTATTAAGGAACACTGGGGCATTTCCTTTTAAAGATAACACTGGAGTTACACGTATTAGTAGTCAGAAGGTTCTTATTCGAGGTATTCCTGTTAACTTTGGGGCGTCGGAGGTGCGTGATTTGGTTTCACGTGTTGGAAACGTGATTACATGTGTGGTGCGGCGAATACCAACAGTATCAACATCATCAAAATCAACAGTATCAACTCCTGTTGGATCAAAGACATCTCGCTATAGATCACAACAGCAAGAGGAAAATGGAAATGACTGTAAAGATGAGTCTGATCATGCTGAAAGTCGTACTTCTTCTTCTGATGTTGCTGGTAGTTCTACTACTGCGACTGTGCAGGAAGAAGAGGAGGAGGAAAGAGTCTTTGAGATTACATTTCAGTTGGTGGAACAGGCAGTACGTGCAGTACTAGAGTTGGATAAACGCAAGATTCATGGGAATTATACTATCTCTGTGGAACCTGTAGTATCAGCTGATATTCTTGCTGCCCTACAACGGTTAGAGCGGGATTCAAAGAAACGGTGAATTTGAATCTATTGCTAAGATACACCTGTTTTTTTGTTTGTTTGTTTGTTTGTTTGTTTGTTTTTCTTCTATTTCTATTCTGTATTCATGTTTCTGGAGTGCAGATGACGTGTGTTTGTACAAACAACTACGAGTAAGTCTTGATCTCTAAATAACGCAGTGAAAAAATGAAAAGAGAAAAAAAATACTCTTGTGCGAATATACTCTTTTTTTTTCTTCTTTTTGTGTGTGTGTGCATTCTCCTTCATATATGTGTTTTTTTTTCGCTCATAATGTGAACTTCTCTTGAATTAGTTTTTTCTTTTTGTTGTTAATTGAGCTATAGGAAAGGGTGAAAAAAAGAAATAAATAGCAGTAGGTGGTTGTGGTGGAACTGTAGTAGCAAGAGCAGCAGCAACAGTGGTTGAAAGGGAAAAATAATCAAGGGGAAGAAACACAGGTATTATTCTTTGTATTTGAATTATATTACTCGTACATTCGCACACGTAATTATATTCTCTCGAATTCAAAGAAGGAAAAAAGTTCATATATAGATATATATCATGGGACGAAAAAGTTCCAGTGCAGCAGAGAACATTAAAGTTCTTGTTCGATGCCGTCCATTAAATGAAAAAGAGCGTACACAGGGGTATAAGTCATGTGTAGATGTAGATCTTACAGAGCATACCGTTACCGTAAAAAGTCTTGTTGGCGAACCCGATCGCTGGACCTTTGATGCTGTTATTAATAACACATTCAGTCAAAAGGATATATTCACCCAGTTTATTATGCCACTTGTGGATTCTGTATTAGATGGGTTTAACGCAACCGTCTTCGCCTACGGTCAATCCGGTTCAGGTAAGACGCACACCATGACTGGAAAGTTGGATGATGAAGAACTGCAAGGCATTATCCCACGATGTTTCACACACATATTTAACCACATCTCTACAATAAGAGAAGCCTCACCTAATAAGCACTTCTCCATGTATGTTTCTTTTATTGAATTATATAATGGTAAAGTACAGGATCTCTTGGCACGACAGCCGGTACCACTCGCCCTGAAGGAAAATAAAGATAAGACCTTCTACGTACAAGGTGCACATATCCCGCAGGTGAAGTGTGCTGAAGATATTTACCGACATATGGAAGATGGTACTGAGCGAAGACGTGTGGCCTCTACAGATCTTAACTCTGATAGTTCACGTTCCCATTCTATATTTACTCTTATTATTGAATGCACAGAAATAAGTGAGGATGGTGACTCACGCTCTGTTACAAGTAAATTAAATCTTGTAGACCTCGCAGGATCAGAACGGCAAAGTAAAACAGGTGCAAGTGGAGACACCCTTAAAGAGGGATGTAATATTAATCTTTCACTCAGTGCCCTCGGTACAGTGATTGATACTATTGTAAAGGGTAAAGGACATGTACCGTTCCGTAGTAGCCCACTAACAATGCTTCTTAAAGATTCACTCGGTGGATCTAGTAAGACAGTTATGTTCGCAAACATTGGACCTAGTGAACATAATTTTTCAGAGACGGTTAGTACGCTGAGGTTTGCTGATCGTGCAAAGCAAATTAAGAATAAACCTGTTGTAAATATGGATACAAAGGATCAGAAGATTGTTGAACTAACAGAAATTGTTCAAGAGCTTCGGGAGAAATTGAAAAAGTATGAAACAGAGGGAACAGATTCACTAGAGAAGGAAGTGGAAGAATTACGTGAAAGGGTTGGAGAAATGGAAGTAAGTCTCGACAACGCCGTTAGAGGACGTGAGGCAGATGCCGTAGATTTTGAAAATGTAAAGGCGAGATTAATTATGGAACGACAGAATACAACTTCTAGAGTGGTTGAACTAGAAGATCAAATTGCGCAGTTGCAGAATGATTTACAAATTGCAGAGTCTAGTGTGACGGATGAACGATCACAGCGGGAGGAAGTATTTCTGCTATGTTCTCGCTATTTACATGGTGAAGAAGAGGGAAATAAACATATTGCAAATATAAGTGATTTGGAGACTTTATTGCGGGATCGTGCACATGGTAAGCATAGTGCAGAGTTGGCGCAGCTCCGCACTACTGTACAAACCCTTACTGTAGAGGCAAAACAGATGCGGAAAGAACATAAAGCCGTAATGAAAGAATTGGAAGAAAAACTGCAGGAGACTCAAGAAGCACTCAAGTCAACAGAGTCAAAGCTTCGGAAAGCAAAGGAGGAGTTAAATGAGGCACGTGAACAACATAATACGGCATTACAACAACAACAACAACAGCAGTCAATTGGTGGGGAAACTGTAGTAAATGATAAAGAAGTGGCAGCATTGCGTGTAGCACTGGAAACAGCTCAGAAACAACTTCAAAAAGATGGTGTTATGGCAGATTTGGATGTTAAAATGCAAACCATGCAAGAGAGTCATGATGAAATGACAAAATTGTACAAGACACAGTTGGAACAGACAAGAGAAGTACTTGATCGAACTGGAACTGATGACTCTCTCATAGTACGTCAACTTCGTGCCATCCTTGTGGAAGATGATGATACCCGTAATGCCACACTGCAACATATGAACCAAATGCATGATTTTATGCGTAATTTAAGATCTGCAATGCGGGAGGCTCAGGTGGTTCCACTTACTGCTATCGGTGGTGATGCTGCCAGTTCTCAGGAAGTGGTAAAGAAGATAGAAGCGGTAGATGCGCATGAGGCTGGTCTCTATGCGGATCTCTTCGCAAAGCTTCACACTGCTGTTGAGAAGTCGCGGTCCCAACGCAATCAACTCTTAAATACAATCGCTGAAATGCCTGAAACTCCAGTGGACCTTAAAGAAGAGGTACGTAAAGTGTTGAGTGAAAATGATGAGCTTCGTAGTCTGTATGCAGAGGCTATAAAAATGGAAGAAACAATGCAATTAAGTAAAGCGGAAGAAGAACGCCGTGGTGCCCTACAGGCAACTGTGCAAGTTCAATTGGATGCCCTTCGCGATGAGTATGAGGAGCGAGAGAAGAAAATCTTGGCGGCTATCAAAATTGATGAAACGAACAAAAATCATGAAGCCCTAGAAGCTCTACTGGGCAATATTGCAGCAACAACAAAATCAGCAAAAGCCTCTGTTGTGGATGATCCGAGTGCTACGGAGGCTATTCGAAAAGAGATGGATGCTCTTCGTAGTGAATTGGAAGAAGAGCGAGTGAAGAGTGAGGCGTTGGCGCAGTCTAAAGAGGCACAACAAGAAGAAATGAAGAGACTACGCAAAGAAGTGGCAACAAGTGAAAGACGTTATGTGGAATTGGAGGGAAAAATGAATGAAATGTTGAGTGATTATGAACGGCGATTGGAGGATGCCCGTGAAAGTCTAGGGAACGTAGAGGATCTAACAGCTCGATTGAAGGAGCGTGCAGAGCAGCTAGATCAAATGCGTGGACTTCTTGAAAAGCAAAAGGCACTTATTGTGAAGAGTAATGAAAAGTCCGAGTACTTTCAACAGAAATTGCGTGACCTGCAAGCTGAGACGGAACAGCGGGAAAAGGGGTATCGGGAGAAACTGCGGGAACGTGATGAGAACTTCCAGCGTGCACTTAATCAGCGACTAGAGGAGTACGCCAAAGATCACAGTAGCGATGTTGCCCAGCGTGAGGAGAAGTCAAAGAAACTCAAAAAGAAGATTAAGAAACTGGAGGGTGAGGTGGAACAATTAAAGGAGGAGTATGACCGCAAGGTATGTGAGTGTGAGGATCTTCGTAATACAATTGAGGAACGGAAGGTGGAACAAATGCGATTGCTGCGCCGCATGGGACAATCAGAGGAAGAGGCACAAGTATATGAAAAGAAGGAACAAATACAAAATGCATTGGAACGGGCAAAGGAAGAACAGCGGCGTAAGAAGGATCTATTTGCATTGGGAGAAGTGGCAAATGTGCGGCGAAGAGACTACTAGTCAATGTAAGGATAAGAGTAGTAGGAGTGAGAGAAAGAGAATTAAAGAAAAGAGAGAGAGAGAGAGAGAGAGAAATTAGAAAAAAAAACGGAGTAAGAATTAAAGCCCAAAAAAAAGATGTGTCGGATCATTTGTTTGATGACGTTGTTTGTCTATTTAATTATTTATTGCTTCGATTTTTTTCTTTTGCAACTCTCTTCGCTTACTTCCCTTACTAACACTATCTAACTCCGGTACATGGCGAAAGGTCTGCATTCTTCCGTCTCTATGTGGAAATAGAATATCATATGGGATGTTATACTTGTCTTTGTATGTTTCCCATGAATATCTTGGATGGTTAATATCCATAGCCAACGATGTAATTTTTTTTTCTTCCCCGATATCGGGCGAAGTACAAATTGAGAGGATGGGCCAACGGCAGGAGTGCTGTTTTTTTTTTTTTAAGGAAATGGTATTGATAGCAATAATGTTATTGCTATCATCTACTGTTACTGCTTTTTTTTCCCACTCTCCTTTGAATCACTGTGTTTGTATCACTTACTCCTTGTTGTTTTTCTTTCAGAAATGTGGGTCTTTAATGGCTTATTTGTTTGTTTGTTTGTTTTTCGCGCTTTCTTACTTATTTTACTCGTAAGGGAGTATCATTTGTTTTCCTGGTGTTCTCTTCATCGTATAGTACATGCCACAGTAAAAAAAAAGTGCACGATGTTTTTGTATGCAGAGATAATTTCTTTTTTTTTTTACATGTATACATGTAACTGTGTATATACATAAAGAGAAAGGTCTAGGGGAAAAGTGTGTAAACAGAAGCAAAACGGAGAAAAAGAAACATGAATATATAATAAAAAGGGGGAAAAGGAAGAAAAATAATATTGAGGGATCCAAATGCTCTTTGTTTTTGTTTTGATCATTCACTCTTTTTTTTTTACTCCTGCTTTGTTTTCTCCGTCTTCTTGGGAATTGAATTCGCTTTTGTTTTATATATCTTTCTTTCTGTTTCTATTATGTGATCTGTTGTCTGAGCTGTCGGTATCGATTCCCCCTTATGTGTTTGTGGGCCGCAGCATCCCCGTGCTGTGTGGATGGGATTAAAGAAGAGGGGTATGTAGTAGATGAGGTCTGACTGTGTTGATGTGTAATTCTTTTTGTTTGTTTCTGTTCTTGTTGTTTTTGTACTCAGTGGAAACAAATAACTCTAATAGCAGGGGAGTGGGAGGGTACAGAAGAAAGAATAAGTAATGAAAAAAGAAACAGAAATGGTAACACATTAACGAAGTGCCCACCAGAATAATCCATTCATCCTTCTTCACCGCATTTCGGGCAAGATTATATGTAGACATGTGTTGTTGTTTTTTCTTTTATTTGTTATAAACTTCTCCATGATATTTCTCCATTTTTGTTGGGTTTCGGGGTTTCTGTGTATTCATGTATGTATGTATTGTTGATGTTTCTGGGGGATTGTCCATGACTGTCACAGCATTGGACGTGATTTTGTATTCACTTCAAGTTTGTTTCGTGTGGATGTATAGGTTTTTCTTTGAATTCTTCTTTTTATTTCTTTTCTCTCATTGCTTCTGTATGCCCATTTACTTTTTTGTCTCGCAATTTCACTTTAGCTCTGTTTCTTCTTTTCTTTTTGTTATTTTCGCTTTGTTTTATGTTTTTCGTGAATTTATTAATCTTTGTTCTTTTTTTTTTCTTTTCCTTTCTGCCTCTTGTTGTTGTTTATATCTCTTTCTATGGCGTGGAGAGCCAGGGATGGTGTTTTCTATTATCATCACCGTCACTTTGAAACAGGCGAGTGAGGAGCCGCTCCTCTTACATGCCTTCAACACATTGCAGCAACACTGCCAAACAGAAGAGCCTGGCAACATCACACATGAACTCCTTCGTGATAAGGAAAATCCCTTACGTTTTTTTGTACTCGGACGCTTTAATTCACGTGAGGCAGCGGAAGAGATATATGAAAAGAGTCCACTCTTACAGGTATTCCTCCAAACCGTGCGGAATATAGGAGATGAGAGTGTCTATGCAAAGATGTCTGGTGATAGTGTTAGTAGCACAGAACTCAAAACATCCCTCCCGCCTGGTCCGCTCTCTATGGAGTTTGGTGTATCTGTACAAAAGGCCATCGCTGCCGCAGCCACAACAGACGCTCTAAAAGTCAAGGAACCACACACATTACGTCAGCAGAAGGGCGTTCTTGTTTTCTGCGGCTCCCGTACTGGATCACGCTCTAATTATATGGCAGAGGCAGAGGCGCTTGGGGAATATCTCGCCGTTACTCTCCGCCAGCCGCTGGTGTACGGCGGTGGTACAGTTGGAATGATGGGGGCGGTGGCATTGGCAACCAAACGGCATGGGGGACGTGTGATTGCCGTACTGCCATACCCACTGGCGCCGCGGGAGACGAGTGGGGAGAAGATTGGGGATGTGTTGTACATGACAGAGACGATGAGTGAGCGGAAGAGTATTATGTTTGCCCATGCTGATACAGTGGTGGGTCTTCCAGGTGGTATCGGTACATTTGATGAGTTACTGGAAGTGATGACGCTACTTCAGCTAAACGCCTACCGCCCAAAGGTGGGACTTCTGAACGTGGATGGCTTCTTTGATCCATTTCTCGAACTTTTGCGGCATATGGTGCGTGAAGGGTTTCTTGAGGAAGTTGCCATACAGGCACTTGTGGTACGATCCACCACTGTTGAACTCATGCAGGCACTGGAGTCCTTTACACCACCAACCATCACCGAATTGCAGTGGAATTCACGACCTTGAATGAATGAGTGAGAGTAACTTTAGGAGAGAACGAGAATGTGGGGAGAGTAGAGGGGGTAATATGAAGGTAAATTTGCATATATATATATATATATATATATATATATTGTGGACAGGATTAATAATAAAATAGGGAACAGAAAAAAAAAGGGTGTGTTTAAATGCGTATATATTTGTGTTTATTATCGTGGTGCCCAGAATTGATGCGTGGAATAAAAACCGAAGAAACCGGACGGAGTATTTTTTTTTTTTTATGGTGGGGGTATCCGTGAGTGCGTGTGTTTTTTTTTCTGTATTATTAGTACTGGCTATTATTGCTACTCTATTATTATTATTATTATTATT
The DNA here is from genome assembly GCF_022059095.1 of Trypanosoma melophagium. Taxonomy (NCBI): domain Eukaryota; phylum Euglenozoa; class Kinetoplastea; order Trypanosomatida; family Trypanosomatidae; genus Trypanosoma; species Trypanosoma melophagium. The sequence continues at coordinate 231,423 of NW_027125148.1, read as the reverse complement.
ATTATTATTATTATTATTATTATTATTATTATTATTATTATTATTATTATTCTCTTTTTTTTCTTTGTTTCTCTTTGTGGTAAAGCCCATAGCAAACTCTAATGTCTTCCACTACCGTGTCCTCTATACCAGTTGCACTCACTTATGATGACGTATTGCTGGTCCCACAGAAAAGTGATGTGCGTTCACGGAAACAAGTGACTACAGTTACACGTCTCTCAAAAAACATTAAGCTTCAAATTCCCATTGTTGCCAGCAATATGGACACTGTATGTGAGCATCAAACAGCCGTTGCGATGGCTCGTGAGGGTGGTATTGGTATCCTACACCGCTTCTGCAGCATTCAAGAACAGTGCGAGATGGTACGTAAGGTGAAACGCGCCCAGTCGTTTCTTATTGAAAATCCCCGCATGATTACACCGAATCGAACAAAGGAAGAAGCTGTTGAAGGAATAAACTGGGGTGGTAGAAAGGGTGGTGTCAGTTGTCTCATGGTGGTGGAGAATGAACATAACCGAAAACTTCTTGGTGTAGTAACCAAGCATGATCTCATCTTTGCAGAGGCCAATGACCCTGTAACAAAACTCATGACCCCAGTTAAGAATATGGTGGTTTGTACTGACACAAAAATTACCCTTGAGGAGGCCCGTGAGAAGATGCGTAAGCACCGTACATCTAATATTCCGATTGTAGGACATAATGGTGAACTGCTTTATCTTGTGACACTCTCTGATATTGTGAAGCTTACCGAAAACAAGCGAGCTTCTCTCGATTCCCGTGGTCGTCTTTTGGTTGGTGCTGCAGTAGGTGTAAAGAATGAGGACATGACACGTGCAGCTATGCTTGTGGAGGTTGGTGCCGATGTGCTTGTGGTAGATATTGCCCACGGTCACAGTGCTCTCTGCATTGAAATGATTCGGCGACTCAAGTCCGATCCACGTACACAAAAAGTGGATATCATTGCAGGTAATATCGCCACAGCGACGGCAGCGGAAGATCTCATTCTTGCAGGTGCGGATGGACTTAAGATTGGTGTGGGGCCTGGCAGTATTTGCACCACACGTCTTGTGGCAGGTTCGGGTGTGCCGCAGTTGAGTGCTGTAATGGCGTGTGCCCGTGTGGCGCATCGATATAACATTCCCTGCATTGCCGACGGTGGAGTGAAGACTTCGGGGGATATCTGCAAAGCTATTGCCGCTGGGGCCGAAACGGTTATGCTGGGAAACATGCTGGCCGGCACAGACGAGGCCCCAGGACGTGTACTCGTAAAGGACGGAAAGAAGGTAAAGATCATTCGTGGTATGGCGGGGTTTGGGGCAAATCTAAGTAAGGCCGAACGGGAACGTACACTTAACGAAGATGTCTTTGCTGAGATGGTGCCAGAAGGTGTGGAAGGAAGTGTGCCGTGCAAAGGACCAATTGCGCCAATCGTACGACAACTGGTGGGGGGACTGCGATCGGGGATGTCGTACTGCGGGGGGTTTACAATTAAGGAGATGCAGGAAAAAGCAAGGTTTGTACGTATGACCGGGGCAGGAGTTCGCGAGAGTGGTAGTCATGATATATCCAAGTTGTGATTTGCTCCGTAAGTGCGAAGAAAAAGAAGAAGAAAAAAGAAACAAAAAAAAAGGATAGATTGTGGAATGAAAAGAAAAAGAAAAATAAAACGTCAGTGGAAAGTAATGAACTTGGGTTACAGCTTTTGTGCCCTTACGTCGTATTTGCTGAGATCTCCCCCCACTCTCTCTCTCTCTCTCTCCATATCTTGTTTGGTGGAGAAAAAACAAAGACAAGGAAAAAAAACAATAAGCATTCACATAACGAGTTAAACTACCTTATAGTATATGTGCTGTGTCTTATATTTTGATTTTTGTTTTTTTTTTATTATTTTTAGTTTGATTATTTGTTCGCAGTAACTGCTGTATGGATACACGTATGTAACTCTGTTGAAAGGTTGCTCCTGGTGGTGTAAATGGTACAGGAAAGGGGGGAAGCAAATAAAAACGCTGTTACTAAGGGAAAAGCGATAGATGCCAGATGGCGATGCGTCTCAGACTGAGTTTGTATTTCCCTTTTTCCCCTTTTTTGTTTTCTTTTTCATTGGTATTGGAGGAAAAGGTAGGGGCATCAAGAGAGAAAGAAAAAAAGGAAAAAAAAGGATATAGAAAGTTACACTAAAGAAAAAAAGAGGTGCGTGATGAAGTCTGCATTTGAAATCGCCAGAAGTCATATTACCTACCCCGTTTCAAAGGACCCTAATGCTCTCATGAAAGTGCTTCGAGATTGGCTGTACTATACAGAGCAATTGAAATTGCAGGCGAAACCTACACATCCTGCCGCGTTATGTGTAAAGGTCTATCCACGCAAACCAACTACTACTTTTGGACTCCTATCACGTGATTTTTCTTTTCATCATCACTCTTCAGGGGAAGCGGCGAATGTGCACACAAAGTATATTCCACTTCAGTTATGGACAGCTCTTCTTCCTTGGGAAGTGCAGCGTGGGCTTTCCATGAGTGAGTTGCGATTGCCTGAAACGGAGAAGGAAATGCCCTCTGAAGAGACGAAGAAAGAAAAGATAAATACGAGACAAGAAAACCAAAACCAAGAAGATAATGATGATGATGACCCTTTTGGAGTAGTAACTTCACAACCAAGTAATAAAAATAGTGTAGCTCATTTCCCTCATACAGCTGTAAGAGGTTCTGGGGATCCTGCTCCAGGGATGCTTTTCGTCATGGATGCTTCTGCTGCTGATCAAGGTGTTAGTTTCTGGAGTGGGGCTATCCTACAGTCAATTGATATTGCATTCATTTCTCCTGTGGAACCAGCAGCAACAAATATTCCATCATTTCGAGAACTTCGGAAACGGCAAGTTAATGCATCCGAAGGTGTAGCTGGTGGGACAAACGGGTATGATGTCACACGTTTTTTCCAAGATGGTGAGTTAGATTCCCCAACTGTTACATTTGCGGTACAGTCGTATTCACACTTGGATCCTTTTCCGCATGTTGGAAAAAGTAATGAGAATTGTGGAACCCGACAACACGTAGCTCAGCCAGCGGAAGAAGAAAAAGAAAAATGGGGATTTGGTTCTGGGGCAAGTGTACGTTATGTGTTAGAGACTACACGACACCTGCTTCGAGATAGTACGATGACTGCGCTGCGTGAATATCATCAACTTCGACGAGGAGGTTCAACTGTAGGAACAATGGAAGAGGAAGAAGTAGCTAATGTGGAACTTAGCATTTCCCTACTACTTTCAGATGAACTAAAGGAAGAACTACGAGAAAAGGCACGTTTGTATACTAACTACGTTGTACCCCTTGAAGAAAATCTTAGTGAACATATTAGACGTCAAAACAAAAGCTCCATAGTGGATTCTCACATTAATGACGCTGTAAAGTCAGATGCTGATAAAATGGAAGATAATTCTCTATTATGTAATTCCTCTGATGTTATTTCTTCGCGTTTGTCCTCATCATCATTACTACTCTCTTCTGATGCTGATGCTAATGCAGCTGCTACGATTCGTCCTTCACAACCAAATGGAACTCGTGCTGATCGACGATTGTCTCGTCGATCTCCAATGCTGGCAGACGAGGATGAGGGAATTCCTACCTATCTTGCTCCATCTGTAATAGGAAAGCATGAAGCCCCGGCTCTTCAACAGGCAGAAGAAGAACAACAACAACAGGTTGTTAGTGCCAAGGCCCTCGCTCGTTATCCTAAAACTTCCCCTCGCATGCCAAATGAACCACCTATTGATTATGAATTGTTTGATCTATCTTTACGTTTGGGATTGTGTCAACACGATGCTATTTATTACTTTTACGGACGTATTATGCGAGAGTGGCAAAAAGAACTCCAGCGTCTGAAGGGTCGAGCTACTTGTGGCGGTGGTGGTGGTGATAATAATAACAATAGTAGTATCAACAGCAGTAACAATGAAATCTCTGAGGATAATGTGCGTCGTATGCTTCGTCTTGTTCGAGACCCTTCACTGCAAGTTCCAGGAGAACTATCGTCATGTGTAGAAGCTGTTGCGCAGCGCAGAGGCATTACAAGTTAACGAGGGTTGGGAAACGAAGAAAAAAAGAAGTAAGGAGGAGGAGCTTATTTTGAGAGGGATGGCTATCAACAATAACAGGGTTCACAGAAACAACAGTAGCAACATCCGTATCAGGAAGAAAGTATACATACATTGAATACTTCTACTGTTGTTCTTGTTGTAACAAAAACAAAGAACGTCTTTACCGCTTTCTCTTTCTTTCACAAGACCGTTTAAATACTTTTTTTTTCTTTTATGCGATTCTGGTTGCAATGCCATTTTGGCAAATTCCTACGAGTAAATTATTGGATATAGATCTGTTATTTTTTTTTTTGCTTTTACTCTTATCTGTTTATTCCATACCGTTTTTTTTTTTTCTTTCTTCTTCTTCGATGTTGTCTATGGGGAAAAGAAACCGCAGAGTATATATATATATATATATATATATATATATATATACTGTGGGGAAAGTAAAACAAGGGCTACCGAGGTGAAGGCGATAGCAGTATCCCTCTCATTGCGTTAACCCAAAGGAAACCTCCCACCATCACTATTTCAATCCTCCTTCACCAATCCATCAAATTATAATGTCTCGAATGCGATTTAAAGGAGGTGCATGGACGAACAGCGAGGATGAGGTGCTCCGCGCTTCACTTGCGGTGTATGGTCTGCACAACTGGGAGCGAGTGGCGTCCATGCTTGTACGCAAGACCGCCGCGCAGTGCCGTGAGCGGTGGGAAAGTTATCTAGATCCTCGACTGAATCTCCAAGAGGCGTGGATGGCTAGTGAAGAGGCAGCACTTGTGCAACTTCACTCACTTTTCCCACAGCAGTGGGGTCTCATAGCGCAGGAATTGCGACATCGCACTGGGATGAACCGGCCGCCGTGGCTCTGTGAGGAGCACTATCACAGTCTGCTCGATGCTCTTGAGTATGAACGACGGCAGCGACGAAAAACAGATGGAGATGGTGGTAGTAGTAGTGGCAGTAAGGATAATAACAAGAATAACAGTAACAATAAGAATGACTCGTTGACATTAGAGGACTTTCTCGAGGAAAGACGGCGGCAGCGCAGCGTTCACCAGGGTTATGAAACACGAGCCGCAAGGCCGGATGCTGTTAATTCGGATGTATTTGAAAAGGAGATGGTAGAGTTTGCCGTGAGTCGTCTGGCAAATCAGGATGGTAAAAAAGGCCTACGTAAGGAGCGCAAGAAGCAGCTTGAGCATACCAGTTTTCTTGCTAAACTAGAAAGCAATCGTGAGTCTATTGAATCTGGTACACTTTCTGCCAAGGCAAAGAAACGTATGGAGCGGGCCATGCTGGAAGATCTTGCAGGACCAAGTGGTACACGACTGCAGGACAACATTGTTGAAGATGGCGCAGATAATGATGATGATGATGAACTTGGAAATAAGGAGGCTCAGAAGCAGAAGAAATTAAAAGAACGAAAACAGGGTTCCTTTCAGCCTATTGACTTGGGTGCAGATAAACAGGCTGCTGGAATTCAAGCAAAACAACGTGTTCTTGTAAAGAATCTTTCTGCTAGCTCAGCACGACAAACTCAGGATGACGCGGTAAAAGAAGGTGTTAATATGGATTTGCTGCGTCTGGCGAGTGGGACAACTACCACTGGGGTGGATAAGCGGCTGGAAAATAAGAAAAGTGTATCTATCTTAACTAGCATTAAAATGGAAACTGAGACTGGTATAACTAGTCAAAGTGATAGTGCTAGCAACGCAGTGAACAATAGTGGTAATAATAATAATAATAATACCACAGATCTTGATGACCTCTTCGCAACTCTTCCAGATATTGTGACGACCACGCAAAAGAAAGAAACACCAGTAGATGTTCCTTCAGATGACCTTTTCGCTACATTACCAGCTCCTCAACCCACTAGTAGTAGTAGTAGTAATAGTAGTGTGAATGAGGAACTTGTTACTGTCCCTGTTGAGAGAGAAATCATGACGGTGGAAACAGAAGAACCAATTGATTTCACCACACCTTCGGGACGTCTTTGGCTCATTGAGGCGAAGCGGCGCGTGGCGTTAGAGAACGAACGCTCATTTCTGAAATGTAAGCGTGTGCGACGAAATAGTCTGGAGAGGAGCCTCTCGTTAAACCAACAGCAACAAAGTGATAAGAAAGAAGATGAAAAACAAGAAGAAGATAATGATGTTGAAGATGATAGTACTCAGCGCGTTGTGCGTGCACTTGTGTTGAATCAGATGCCTGCCACAGCACGGCAACTTCTCAATGAAAAGGTACTTCAAGATGAGCCTTCAAAAAAGAAGATGAGGCATGATGACGACGAGGACAACAAGAACAACAACAATAAGGGCAAAGAGGAGATGGTAAAAAGTGAAATGAAAGAAGAAGAAGAGGAAATGAGTGCCAAACTTGCAGAACGTGTTGCTGCTATACGAGAAAAGGAATGTGGGGAATTTTGGAAAGGTGTGGGTGCTACAGAAGCGACTGTACAATTGGAAGAACTAGTACGTCACCAGCGCGAGCATGTAGCCTCTGTCACTGAAAGTGCCACTGAAGCAGAAAAGAAAGCGGAACGCATTGTACGCATTTGTTTCGCCCCTTCTGGTAATCTCCAGATGCGTGATGGTGATGTTGTTCGCCGTGCTTGTGTATACTGGGGTGGGAAATTGGTGGATGCGCAGAGGGAACTTGCGTTCTATACTACCGTGCGTGAGCACGAACAGCAAGAGATTCAACGACGTGTTGATGCAGCCACACATTCATTAGAAGAAGTTGAGCAGAAAGAACGAGTTCTTCAAGAACTGTACCGTTCAACGCGTCTTGAACACGCGTGAAAGATGCTTAAAGGGTTATCTTGGTTGAGAATTGGTAGGGTTTCTAATGAAACCTGTTATAATGTGCAATCCATTTCTCACATCCCTCCATCCTGTTCTTCTTTTCTGTTTTTATCATTTATCCATGGAGTGCAATTTTCAATGTATGTATATTTTTGTTTCTGTTTATTCCGTTGTTGTTGTTGTTTTCTTCGTTTATTGTTTACCCTTGCGTCACTTTTAGCCATATGCTCCGCTGGATTGTGAAGGAAGTGGAGAGCCCGTATGGCTCTATTGCCACCATGCATTGGGCGGTAGCTGACGATAGTGACAGTGATGGCAAGTCAACAAGTAAAGCAAATAATAATAATAATAATAATAATAATAATAATAATAATAATAATAATAATAATAATAATAATAATACAGATGAAGTTCAACTTCAGGTGCAATTAGCAACTGCCGAAGATCAGCTTGGTGCGGTATTGTGGAACAGTAATACTGTGGCGTTGCGTTACTTGCAGCAACATGTCCTTTGTGGTAAGACTGACACCTGTTGTATTGTGGAGCTTGGCGCCGGTGTTGGGTGTCTGGGAATTGCTCTGGCAATGGCAGGCGCACGGGTTGCCATTACAGATATTAAGGAACTTGTGCCATTAATGCAAAAGAATATTGAGTTGAATGCGGAGAGAATTCGTTCAAAGAGTAATGGAAAGGGTTTCTGTACAGCAATCGCATGGCGCTGGGGTCCAGCTCAGCTCTCAAAGAAGAATAAGAAGAAACAAGAACAAGAGGCGAAAAGTAAAAAGGAAAAAGAAACCTCTTCTGCTATTGCTGTTGCTGCTGCTGCTACTGTTGGTGGTGAAGTTATGGGTTCAACGCCGTATGTCACATCCTCTCCGTCATTTCTGGCACTGCAGGAAGTGATGGATCACGTTGATTTTGTGGTTCTCTGTGATGCGCTCTACGGCAATCCCAAAGACTGGCCATTCTTGTTATATACATTGACAGAGATCCTCGCTGCAAACCCGTCTTGTGAGGTGATTAATTTTTGTGAACAGCGTGTAAATGATGTGGAAGGGGACTTTCTACGACTCCTTGAACAGGAAAATGCTAAGAAGGCACCGTTTGCTGATGTGGGAAATGAGAATGAAAGTATGGAGATGGCGCTAACGCGAATGCGTGGAAGATACGTGTGGCATACGACAACAGAAGTTGTGAGTGAAGGATCGAGTGATTTGGATATGACAGTGCGAGCCACGCGTATTCGATGGGTTCCAAGACAGAAGAAGAATCCAGCTTCCTCACTGTTGTCATCCTCTGATGCTGCTCACAATAATAATGATGATAAGGATAATGATAATGATAACAATAGCGAGAGAAGGCAGCGACGTAAACGGTGAAATATCTTGTGAAAGTATTGGTGGAAAGTTTGGGGGAGGGGCATGTTATTATGGAATAGTGCTTTTTCCTTTTGCTAACTTATTGAATAAAACCAAGTTGCATCACTGAGAGTGTAAAAAGAGTAGGACACTATGTATTGGTTTCTTTTTTTTTCTTTGTTGTTATTGCCTTTTTTTTTTTGTTTGTGGGGGTTCTACTCTTCACTCCCGTTTGGATACAGACGAAAGAACGAATAGACAATATACCATAGAACATACTAAAGGCTCTAGCCAAGAGAAAAGAAAAAGACTACGAATAGAGGCTTCAAGAAGCAAGAAGAAGGACAAGCCAAGTGAAACTCTATCTAAGTGCCGCAGTACTTGGATTGATTTATTTTTTTTTTTTTCCTTTTCTATCTATCCTTCTTTCTTTTTCGTTCTTCGCTACTGTAATGACGGCGGTTCACTACTCCGCATGCCCGATATTCCCTGGTGAGGTGGAGGACTACTACTGCACAGACTGCCACACCCCGTGCAGTGGACTCGCCCTGTTGGTGGGTCCCCACACCGGCCACAGTCGACTTCCACTACAGCAGGCCGCGGAGTACATGCCGGCCACACTCCGCCGTCACGCCCGAACACTCCAGCAACAGATACAGGAAGAGTACACCCGTCCCAAGGCGGCACACTGCAGAACTCTTCATTCCACACTCCAGCACCTGCAGGAGGAAAGGCAACAGAAGAAGTTGCAGCTGGAGCGACTCCAGCAGGAACTGTGTGAGTTAGATGTGAAGATAGATAGCGCTGCTCAGGCGTGTGCTACGGCGTTGTGTCATTGGTCACAGCTACGTGGTAACTACGTTCGTAAGGCGCAGTTATTGTTACATGGTGCAGACGCCCTCTCCAAAACAGTTGGATTGTGTGATAGAATTCCACATTCCCGTGGGCGCAGTGGGATGCATAATGTTGCTTCTCCTCCTATTACTTCTCCTGATATGGATTCTGCTTCTCCTGATGCTTCTCCATCTGATGGGGTACTTCCACCGCAGACAATTCGAACCATTGCAAAGGAATTGAATGAGGTTCAACAGCTACTGCTGCGTCCACTAGAATCTCTGGAAAGGGAGAGAGAAGAAGAGCAGAATCCGCAGTGGATATCTCGTTTCTTGGGAGACGATGGCCTTATTCTTTGTGAGAAGGAGATGGAGAAGAAGCTGGAGATGCGTAGACAGAGTAAGAGCAGTAGCTCCAGTGTAGCGATTCCATCGGATTCAAGGATTGTAATTGAGAGAATGATCACCACACAAAAAGAACCGAAGGTACAAACTCCGCCCTCTGCTGAGAATTGCCCTGTTGATGGTAACAATAATGATGATGATGATGATAGTGACGATGATGATTACAAAGATGCAAAGTACACTGCCCATCGACAGCGTTGGCGGCATGATATCAAGCGAAAAGAACGAATTCTTCGTGAAGGACTCAATCGTTGCTTGTTGAGTGACACTCCTCAGAAACGAAGAACAACCACATCGTCCGCATTGTTGGGAATGGGGATAACAGGTGATGAGACAGATGTGAATGATATAAGCAGCAGCAGCAGCCACAACAGTGGTGGGAGTGTTAATGAGGCAATATCACATCTACTACGTCGTCACAGTGCTAATAACACAGTAAATCCTTCAACATCTAACCATCATCGGAACTTCTTTTATTCACATGAGTGGGAAGAGGGCCAAAGAAGGTGATGATCTAGGAATGGCAAGGAAACCGATTAAAAAACCAACACAAACCATAGAAGTGAAAAAAAAAAGTAATTAAGTGAGTGGGCGAAAAAAAATAGAAGAAAAAAACGAAAGAAACTAATGTTGATGCACTATTTTTTTTTTAGTTTTGTGTGTTTGTGATGTTCTGTATTTTCCTCTTATCATTTGTTCCTTTTTGTTACAATTTTCTTCGGGTATTTCTATGATTACCATCTTCTCATGATGTGAAACTTTACACTGGGGGCATACGCACACAAACAGAAAAAGCAAACCAAATAAATAAAATAGAAAATACACTATTTCTTCATAGACAAGCGATACCCACATGGCATCCATGAATGCACAACGAATGAACCAGATGTGCCACGACAACCTAATGTCGTTTTTCTGTCCTTCCTACTGTTAATGCTCCTTCTGCCGCCACCACTACTATTACTATTTACTATTACTATTACTATTACTGCTGCTCTCGTGATGAGACACAAGCTTAGGACACCTTTGGATGCGGGGGTAAGAAAACCCCACGCACGTGAAAAGCAAAACCTTATCGATTCGTACACTGACACAACAATATCTTCTCCCTCCCACCCACTTGCTCAACCCGGTCGGTATGGCCTCCTCCTGTTGCCACCACTACTATTACTATTTACTATTACTATTACTATTACTGCTGCTCTCGTGATGAGACACAAGCTTAGGACACCTTTGGATGCGGGGGTAAGAAAACCCCACGTACGTGAAAAACAAAACCTTATCGATTCGTACACTGACACAACACCATTTTTTTTTTTTTTTTCGTTTGTTTGTGGGCGGTGGTTCCACTTTGTTGACGTATCAGGAAAGAGAGGATAGTGTTAAATGTAGTTTAAGTCGATTTTTGAGAATCTTTGTTTTGTATTATTTCTTTTGATTTTCTTCTCTTTTGTTGTTTTTCTATTTTGTAATGATAACCGGTATGGGGAAGGGCATTCTTGTTATACTTATACACATCTAGACACATATTTAGCTGTGATGTTGCGGGGCACGCCAATATGTCGTATTGGGACGATATCTACTGCTCTGGCAAATTTGGTTCTTTTCACTTCAAATAGTATCGGTGTATATGATCCTTTTGGTGTTTTATTTATTGGTGGTGTGGTATGTCGTATGATATCTCTTCCAGCGACTATTTATGGCGATCGCTGCGTATCACGAGCAGCGTGTGCACTTCCTGAACTACATGAAGCTAATCAGCAATATAGAGTAATTGTTGATCACCCGCGGGCTATTATATGGGAAAAGAAGGTTGCTGCACAGAAACTTAAAAATGACCGAGATCGTATTTTTCGCAGTCATCATATTGATAATGTGCGTCTAGTATTACCCCATATTGTAGCATTACTGTGGTCCTGGTATACTTTGTGCATTCCAGCTCAACAACTTGGTGATTTCCTTTCTGTTGTTAGTGGTAATACTGTAGCTGCTGTTAATATGGTGACACCACTCACATTTCAAATTTTGGGTTTCTCACTTGACCCAACCCTTGTGGTTGCGGCAAGCATTACACTATTTAACGTTCGTGAACATTTTAAACGTCGAACTGGTTTTAGCGACGGATTGAACGAATGGATACAGCAAATAAATCGTTCTAGTACTATTGCGTGGGGTACCTTTATGGTTTGTGTTATCTTATCACAGGTTTTTACTGGTTTTGTGTCATTTATTCCACCACATATTGCTCCTGTATGGCTAGGCATTAGCGTAGTGAGTGGGTGTAAAAGTGTGCTTGTTAATCACACTGCCCCAATGCGGGCGTTATTCTCCATTCAGGATTATCCGCTCTCACACGGTTCCTATGGGGCATTAAGCACAGCGGAGGCACATGAGTATCGACTAGCCTTTACTGGTGTAGATGCAGAGGAAAGGAGAGAAATGTGGCAAACACAAAAGAAGGCACTAGACTACGAGTGCAATGTGCGGCTGCATCGTATGCTGAAACAAGTTGGTCTCTTTGACAGAGTTGAAGAGGCAGAGTACGAGGTAGAAAAACTGAAGCGAAAGCTTTCTGTAGCCAGTGCACGACGGCAACAACGTGAGGCAGAAGAAAAAGAGGGATCACAAGAAGAAGAGAGAATATGTGCTGAAGGACTGGCTTCCACCACAGATATACGTGAGAGTGATGTTGTGGGACCGTCAGCCGATTCTGTTGCAGCGAGTCGCTTTGATGATATACAACTCCAAGATAACGAAAGACGCCAAAAGCGGCGTAATGTGATACAGTCATGATAAATCATTATAAAACTGTGGAAAGTGGTGTGTTAGCGGTAGAGGGGGAGGGATTGTGTTGAGAAAGGGTTTTGGTATTGTTGTTGTTGTTTTTTTTTTTTTCATCGCGTGGGATCAAATTTTTATGATGATAACAACGTAAAAAAAAAACACACATATTGCACAGTTTTACATAATACTTATTTGTTCTACTTTATTTTATTGTCATTATATTTTTTTCCATTCTCTCTCTTTTTTTTTTGCTTTCTTTTAAGCTGACTTATCACTGGTACTGTGGAAATAAGTAGCGCTAAAAGTGAAAAAGTGTGATGTTTAACACCCTCTTCCGCTTAGAGGCCTGTGAGGCTGATGCAGCCATTGATCCACTTACATTTCTTCCCGAAAATCCACGCACACCGCAGTTCCGTTTCAAGCATACAGCTGTAAGTACAGTACAGGATTCATTTCCCTCCACATTTCGTTTTTATTCTAGCTACGTATTCCTACATATCTTCACTGGACTACAAGTGATTCTGGGAATTTTCACATTGTATATATTTAATTACTTTGGAACGGTACGATACTACTATGCCCCAAAGTTTATTATTGTACTAAATGACAAAAATTTATCATCTTCTTATTTGCATGAGTGGGGAAAACAACTACAACTAGTGAAAAATCCGAGGGAAGCTTTAGCTTGTGTTTATCTTGCTATTTCTTCTTTGGGTATTTTCTTCGTTATATTTGTTGCTCTGTACGTCATTGTTACGAACAGTGATTGGTGGATTTCCTTGGAATTGAAACGTTGGACGTCTGACCAGGAGAGTAACTTGCAGAGCGAGGTGATGCGCGATGCGATGATAACGTTTGAGTCAAGGGATTCGACTTTCTCTGAACTTAACCGTCGTCATCATCATAATCATTATTATTATGATCATAATCAACAGCAGAATGAAATGCAAGATTGCTCTAATGAGAGTAACGGTTCTCGACTCCGCCGCTTGGGTGTTCGATGGGTCTCTTGTACGCGACCGTACTATGTTTTCCCATCTCGTTATCTTAGTGATTTTGATTATCGACATGACCTTCATGTGAGGTATGGTTCTTCTGCAGCGAGACGTGACCCAAAGCGAACTATTTTCTATTTATCAACGCCCTTTGTGCTTCTTCTTTTAATCCTCGATATTATAACGGTAGATGATATGCGGAGGTTGGGATTGCAAGTAACACTCTTACAAGGGTTGTTATTGGCCTGTGGGCCATTGTTTTTGCTGTATGTGCTGCAGGATATCTTGAGAAGAGGGTTGACATCTGGAAAGACATTTCTTGGAGATATCATGAATATATTGTCGTCATGATAATTTCTCTTTTGAATTTGTCTGGGTGTGGTTCTGTATATTTGTTTGTTCTTATTTTTAGATGTTAGTTTCTATGGCTGTTTATTATATACATTGATTCTGATAGTTGTTGCTGATCTTTCTGTTTTGTGCTCTGGCTTCATCATCTCCAAATTTGTGAAAAAGGAAGAAATAAAAAAGAAGAAAGATCAACTGTACTGTACAATATTTAAACTTCAACTCCTTTGGATGAGTTAAGTTTTCCAAAAGGTGCGATCTCCGTTATTATGAATATGTTATATTTTTTGTCGTTTTTTTTTTTTCGTGAATTCATTTATTTTCTTTATTTACAGTTGTTCTCACTATTATTCTCTTCCTTGTACTATATCAATATAATCAGAGATGTTTTTTATCGTCATATCTTTCCCTTTTTTTTCTTTTTCTTATTATTACCCTCAGTTGTACAGCCAGATAGCCGCCATTATTATTACTATTATTATTTACGACGCATGGACAGGGTGGTGGATAACACGGTCGGTGGCTCCTCAAATGAACCCACAGACGCAGAGGATTCAATAAACAAGGCAGACAGACGCTGCCACTCCGAGTGGGTACCCATGTTAACATCTTTTCCATCTCGCGAGAGACAAAACCCCGCGTCTCTTAGATCACGATGGGAGTTTGGAATTACTCAATCTTTCTCTTGTATGCCCTCGAGTCATGTTGAAACACCAATGATGATGATGACACCATCTACCGAAGTGATATCTACTACAAATGATACTAACACTACTACTACTAGTGGTATTGGTATTGGTAATAGTAGTATGAGTAGCAGTGGTGGTGGTGTAAAAAATAACAATTCATGGGCTTACACGCAACTCTGTAACCGTTCACCTGGATCTGGGTTGCCGCTGCAAAATTGGAATATAGAAAGATCTCCTTTAGATAATTCATGTAGGCTCTCAGCGGCGGCGCAGATAAGCGGAGATGTATCCAGAGACTCTGTAGTAAAAAGATACCGAACATCAGAGAGCCGCTTGTCGGAAGAAAGTGAGGTATTACTACCACAGGATCCGCATCAAACAAGTACATTCAGTAAGAAATGTAGTATAGAAACTGGTACTGAAACTTCTGACTTCATAATAGAGGCCAAGGGATGCCCGTGTTGTATGCTTTTAACATGTCAACGGGATGAACTTCCCGTTACACCTAAAGAAGCTCTGACACTATGCAAAAGTCATTTAAGTGCTTATGAACAAAAAGAGATCTTAGAATTTCATGAAATCTACTACTGTGGGTCACATGCTCATAGACCTCCTTTGACATCTACGACTGTTGGTGAATATTCTGGTAATTACATTCATTATCGAAAAGAACAACAACAACAACAACAGCAATGGGCTCGTCAGTGTAGTCCTCAAAATTTTGATGATGAGGAACACAACTACCGAGTCATCTGTGGAGATCATATGGCGTACCGTTATGAATTGTTGGATATTCTTGGTCGTGGTACATATGGAGTTGTTGTTCGTGCCCTTGATCACGCAGCGAGGCCGACACCGCAACAATGTGCATTGAAAATAGCGAGAAATATTCCTTCTTATGCAACTGCCTTGGCGTTAGAAGCTGATATTTTAGAATATTTAAGACGTACTAGGCAACAATTGGGAATGTGGATTCCACAGGTACTATCACGATTTACATTTCGTTCACATGAAATTCTAGTGTTGCCTCTTTACGGACTTGATCTGAAGAAACTTCTTCGCGTAAATTTATTCCGTCCACTTCCATCAAAACTTGTTCGTGCTATAACGGCTCAAATGATAGCGACGTTTCAGGCACTCTCTGCAGTCAACGTCACACATGCTGATGTCAAACCAGATAATGTTGTGCTTATTAATAGGAGTTTGTATGACAAGGCAATTCCTCACAGTATAGAACAACAATTACGAGAGGAAATGGAACTAAAGCGAGGTTGTGCTCAAGTATCTAATGCAACTCCTAATTGTGAACATCACCGTGTAACTTCAGTATCCGATACCTCATCTTGTATTAATCATACACAAGGACTAAAAAATGAATCTGAGTCAAATTTTAGTAGTAATGATAATTATTTGGATCTGGATGTTGATGGTAGTGAAGTCAAGAGACAGAATGAATCCGATAATGATACGGTCACCTCACAAATTTCAATGATAGATTTTGGTAGTGCCCGTGTGGGAACATCCTGTGCGCATCCTGTGCAAACACTTAATTACCGTGCCCCAGAGGCCGCTTTACGTCTCTCTTATGGTCCTGCTATTGATATGTGGTCCCTTGGTTGTGTAGTTTATGAACTAATTAAAGGTCTTCCACTCTTTCAAGCAGAATCTGATATGGAACTCTTGCAATCGCATCTTGCAGTGTTAGGACCACCCTCAATAGCATCACAGCGAGCTCTGGAAAATCTTTTTGTTAAGCTTAACAATGTTGAAGACGAAAAGTATACAGCACAGAGAGAATTATTTTTCGCATCCTTGCAAACCAATAAAGGAAGAACTAACCCCATGCCAGAAGGTACTAATTTGCTGCAACTCCTTCATATTAAGGTGAATAAGGAGAAAACCTCTCATCATCAAGAAAAAGCAGAAGAAGAAAATAAGAAGAAGCAAGAGGATGTTGATGGAATGCCGCACTCCGACATTTCCACAGTAAAAACGGCTACAACAACGATTGAAAGTCAAGGGGGTGTTGAAAAATACTCACCACTGATAATGTTAGATTTTTTGCTTGGTTGTCTTTCGTGGGATCCGTCAGAGCGTTTAACACCCGATGAAGCCTGTTGTCATCCGTTTCTCTCAACATTTTTCAGAGGTGGTGGGGCGGGAGGAGTAGTAGGTATCGGTGGATATGATAAAGTACCATCAATGACACGTTGTAGTGGATTTTACTTTCTCCGTAGTCACACCCTCACACGAAGTGCAACAGATATACTGGAAACTGTTGAAAAGGAACTTTTACATCAAACTCCTGAGGTTACGTTTTCCGATAAAACGCAGATCTCAATGCGGTTGGATGTTCGACTCGCCATTCGTCCTCTTCGTTCTTTTACGAGAGATGAAACAGGTGGTGGTAATAATACCTATTCAGAGACGCCACTGCGTGTTTCAGCCATCTGGTTGCCAGTTCAAGAAAGTGTAGTGGGTGGTGAAAATGATATCCCGCGTTCCTACACAGCTACATTTTTTGATCCCTTTGAACATGTACAAGTGTCAATTATGTCGTTTGAAGATTATTGATTAAAGTGGTGTTGTGTGAGGTAATGGTGGTAGTGGTGGTGATGGATGGGGAGGAGGAGGGATGATGTTAAGAATTGGAATCAAGTACTCTAATGAGAAATACATGCTTTTTTGATGGAAAAAATAAGGCAAGGGAAAAGGGGGGAAAATAGTATGGTAAGTGGGGATATTCTATTGAAAATGAGGTGAAAAAGAGAGTGAGATGATGGAATTATTATTATTATTCTCTCATGTTTCTCTTACGTACTGCTGCTGTACCCCTCTATATAGATAAACTGAATTTTCTATGTTATACTTCTCTGTGTGTGTGGTTGTTGTTTTTTTCTTTTTCATTTTTTAATTATTTTTGTTTCTTTTATTGGTAATAACAAACTTGCCCCGCTCACTCTTAGCCTCTGTAATTCTTCTCAATTCGAATGAGTGAAGCATGGAAATCCCTTGTGCCTTTGTTTATATGTTTCCTTTTTATCCGTTTCTTCTTGTTTTGCTTGTTTTACTATTATTCTTCATTCTAAATTTGGAAATATGGAAACTTCTGATCCGTGTGTGTGTGTGCATACATGAATAGTATATACGGTTTTCACGGAGAGGAAAGAAATAATGTATAAAGAAGACAACAAGCAAGAGTCTTCAGATGTTGAAGAAGAATGACTTCCATCTCTGCTATCATCTTTTTTTTTCCTGTTAACTTACGTGGTAAGTTTAGGTGTCTTGTTTTCATTTATATATATGTGTGTGTGAAAACCTTTTGTTTTTCTTTTTTGAATTTATTTAAATCTTTTTTTTTTTTTCCACTTGTAGATTTCATCTCCGCTAAAATCTTTTTTTCTCTCCTTCTTCTGTTAATTGCATGGGATAGATAGATATACATATATGACTGTATGGGGTAAGAAAAGGGCAATGGAGGGTGTCACTATTTCCTCAGTTCCATCTACAACTAAACGTAATCGCATTTCTGTGATTCAGCCATTACAAGAAGAAGATGCGAAAAAGATCCGTGCAGCACATCATCTTCCCTCATTTACTGTTGCCGTAGAAGGGACGTATCAGTTTCTTCGTTCACTAGTGATTGGAGAGACAATACGTGCCGTGAAGGTATTAACAACACCCTCTACTTCAAACTTCATAGTAGAGCTTACAAGTGAATACCAATCATGTCATCGATACGAAAATGTTAACTATTACCATTCTTTTACTGAGATGGAGGAGTGGTTGTCAGATTTAACAGTTCTCAGTAAAGAAGTGCGTTTGCGTGTTGCAGTAGAGACATCCTTGGAACGTATACATAGCAATGGGCAATATATGTCTCTTTTCACAAAGCGTTCAGATGTCTTGTTTGAGAAGCGGTGGTTGCACACAGATACACCACAAGTGGAAGGTATTAGAACGTGTTTACATGAAAAGATTGTAACCAAAATAACAGAACAGATGTGTGAGAAAAAGACGAATAAAGTGCATCAACAAGAAGAAAAAGAAAAAGAAGAATTACCAGTATTTATAAACTTGCGTTGCGAGGTTCGTGATTTATTTTTCTGTATCCCTGTCCGGCAACGTAGTATTACTGGACAAGGGCAATCGTCTTATCGACTTCGCGCAGAGTGGCAAGCTCTTGTAATATCGTCATATAGGATGGCAGCGGAATTTATATTAGCACCATTGTATCTTTCTAATGGATCAGGTGCAGATGGTCGTGCTTCTTTGTATCTTCGAATAAGTGATGACTATAATAATTGTAAATATGAAAAAAGGGCTATTGCCGATATTCTTGATGTTTTACATGTACAAATTCCTTTAGACTATTCTGATATGTTAAGTAAATTTGATTATCCAGTTAAGAGAGAACGAAAAGAAATTCAAAAAGATATCGATTCACCCTCACTTTGCGCTGTGTATCGCGTTCTACTGTCATTATTTCCCCATCTTCGATTGTTGGGTAAATCGTTGGGTTCTATAAAGAATTCCACATCCCTACGACTTCGGGAAGTTATAGTTGAACGTAATTCCTTTGCTGTGGTATTCGTTTTACCCTTATGGGATCAACATGATGAGAAGAAGCGTTTGGGTCGATCTTATAATTGTACAAACCCTATTGTTGTGTCGATGCATAAAGCTACAGGAGCGTGTTATATCGTTGATGAATCACATCGGGTATATCGTCATCTCCCATGTATATCTAATACATTGTATCCGCTTCTCATTTTTATATCAAATTCTTTACTAGAACGTAATGATGTATTTCTGGGAAAGATGTTTCTAGCAGCAAAACGAGGGTACCATGGTGAGTCAACAAACGTTATGGAAAATACAAAATTTACAGATACAGAAGAGAGTATTCGTGTTGTGGGTAAACTGCAGGCGACAACTATACCAATGGGTAATCATAATAATCCTACCGAAACTTCCCTCCGCGTCTCCTCTTTAACGAGACGTCTCTTCTTTGCAAACGCTATACGGGGTGAGAAAAGTTCTAATGGTTTTTCTGTATCCCATGTAAAGCGAACCCCTTTTTATCCATTAAAAAGGATAGCACAGAAATGTAATACAAGCACTCTCTCACAGGTACGTTCTACAATGAAACTGGTACTCAAACCTTGTCGTATTGCAATACGAGCTTACGAAACACCTTTGGTGTGGTCAGGGTTAGATGACTTAAATTGTATAGAGAGCTCTATTTGTTCTCCGTTTCGAAAAGAGCATTTTATCACACAATGGGATCGTAAATTTTTCCTTTTACATTTGGAAAATATAAATATGCAAAGGAATAATAACAATTCCCTGTCTCAGATTTTATCTCCCTCATCTCTTTTACCTTCACTCACTTTACCAGCTAACCCATCGCCGCTTCCACACAAAATTTTCCTCGCAGATCAGCACGCTATTCATGAACGATTACGACTGGAATTCTTTCTTGCAAATGCGGAGTCTTACGTGGAGCAACACTCTGCATCAGTTACTTTCCCTGTTAAGATACCTACTGATATTTGTCAAGATGTCATAAGTTACGAAGAAATACTTATGCGCTGGGGATGGCGGTTTACCTATGGTAGTAAAGAAGTTACTGAAAGAATGGAGTGTAAAACGAAAAAAACTTCTATTCATTCGGATACACAGAATAATTATTATGTAACAGTTACGCAATGGCCCCATCTCGTAGTAGAAGGGCATCAGCTTTTCTTGGATAGTATTGATTTTCTTCGTATAACTTTGGAAGAGTTCGTTACGACCCTCAACCCTTCCCGAAGGGTGGTTGCGGATCCGAAGCTTGACCAAAATAACAAGGATTGTAATAGGCAAAACGTTGCTGGTCACATTGTACCTTCTCCAATCTTTCAATTTCTAATAACACGATCTTGTCGAGGCGCCGTCATGTTTGGAGACAATATCTCTTTTGAGGAGGCGGGAAAACTTCTTGAAGGACTTCAAGCTGTCGTGCAATATTCCGTTTGTTCTCATGGTAGGCCTGCTTTTGCCACTCTCCAGAAACGCGCGGTTTAGATCCTTTTACCATCTTCACAATCAAGGGAGCAAGAAAAAAAAAAACACATTTACTCGTTGTTCTTTATTATTATTATTATTATTATTATTATTATTATTATTATTATTATTATTGTTTTTATTCTTTCCATTTGGATTCTCAGTCGTCACATTCTTTTTTTTTTCCTTTTTCGGACGCCCAACGGGTGAACTTTTTTGAGCAAACGAGAGGCGACGCAGTTTTTACCTTTTTTTTCCTCCTTCACTGATGATTTAGTTCATTTTATTTTCACCGGAGTGGACAGCAAACGTGGCCGAGTGGTTAAGGCGCCTGCCTGCTAAGCAGGTGTGATCTCACGCGTAGGTTCGAACCCTACCGTTTGCGATGCTTTTCTTTATGCTTCATATTTTTTTAATTGTTTCTCATTTACTCTTTTTTGTATTATTATTATTATTATGGGTTTATCTGTTTTCGCTTGCGGCGCTGGTGGTCTAGGTGGTTATGACGTCGCTTTAACACGGCGAAGGTCTCGGGTTCGAGTCCCGACCGGCGTATTTTTTCCCCACGACGAACATCCATACAGAATATATCAAAAAGCAAAAAAAAATAAATAATAGAACTGACGAAATGGAAGTGCTGAAAGCCCTTTTTAACCCGTTCCCCGCTCTCCCCATCGCAACCTCCACCCCTTCGCCACGTCTAATTTTTCGATATTTTCCCTCTAGATATCCCATCCGCTAGATTTTGCTCTGAAGCCTCGCAACCCCACGTAGCGCGCATACCGTGTGAGCGTAAACCTTTTCTATGGCGCCAACTTCCGTTACTAACGCCTGCGAATGCGCGTTCCCTTTGGCAATAATGCGCATTATCGCCTTATTATCAACGCGAATGTCCAATGACCCTGCCAAATGCATTTAAAACACTATAATGCCAGATGAACGGCGCACGCCTCTGCTTGGGAAATCATGCGAGGCGAGTGCTTCCAAGCCGCACCTGCGGCTAAAACCTCCCCTTTATCCTTGAACAACGCTCCCAATCCGTACACGGAGGCGTCTGCCGCCAGCGTTGCCGTAGAGGGCAGCTGCTCTGGTGGGTGAACCGGCTTGTTCGCCATTAATGTTTTGGGCCTTTTTTGCCCGATGACCCTCGCATTGGGTGATAAATTTGTCAGATCTTGTGGCCGGAATAAACCTCGATTTGAACATGATAAACGCTGACGCACTATTTTTAAGAAGAAATAATAAGGGAAAAGGGATTCACCCCTTACCACCCCCTGTCGCGCACATCATGGGTGAAACTGTGCTCTCCAATTCTTCAACCGTCATCTTTTCCAGTGACGGCGCCTCTTTCAACTTTCTTATTATTTTTTGTATTTGGGAGGCCCTTTGATTTCTATGGTTAAAGTGCGCCCCGATGAAATCTTATTCTTTCGTTTAAAACTTCTGCTCCCCAATAGTAACTCCGCAACCTTGCATGTTATGTATGATTTGGCGTCCCCAAGATTGTACCGTTCCGTGTGGACCACTTATTCCAATATTATCGATCCAAACGTGTATTTTTAACTCTTTGGTTGCCGCTTGCTGTGGCAATACCATTTCCGGATCGCCAGCCAAAACTCTTGCAAGTATATTTAAAAGTTCAGGACTATATCTATAACCCATGAAAAGGCGAGTGAACTCAACTAGTTCTCCCGATTCCGTGCTGCAACGGAAACTTGCCTTTATGCTAACTGGTAAGGCCGCCTGGAAAAATGATGCCTTTAAACCAAATAATGTTGCGGTTTCGTCGTAAGCCACATCCAGGTACCGTGGAACGTTTCCCAAAGGCGCATCAGCCCCGCAATCACCCTTGGCATTCTTTCCATTTGGCCAAGCGATAAATCCCCTTCTCTGTCCGGAGGGTTTGCCCTCTGCCGCCGTAAAAGGGACTACCCAACCTGCAGTTGGGTGCGATGAAGCTGTACAAATAACTCTCGCTTCCTTCATACGCTGCGCGTCAGCGTTGTTTATCCGTAAACTGAAATCACATTCCTTCAAATGTGCTTCTGTGTTTTTGCGCAGTGCGCGGCGCCTCGTCCCACACCCTTCTTGCCTTGTTATTCAAACGCTCCCTAACCCATTTGTTGGGCAACGTTCCCACATCAATTCGTTGCAACGGTAATTGTTCTTCTTTTTCTTTTGTGGCCACTCTGGTGCGGTGCGATCGTCGCAGCATATTGTGCCCCTAAATGGCGCACAAACAACTTGTTTTACAGGTTCTGGTATGGCCCATTTTTCCAAATCCTTTGCATCAATGATGTCGGTTGCACTGGCTTGTTTACGGCTGCGGCCCAATTGCCTAGATATCGCGCCGTGCTTCTTGAGGGGTCCAAGGGGTCTTCTTTTGCCCCTAGCTGTGCTGCAGGGGTCGTGGGTCGAGATCGTGTTCGACTACTGCTGCCGCGGCGTGTGCCAGCGCCCCTCTCTTTATGGAGCGGGCTGCCGTTCCTTAGGGCCGAAGGATATTTTCCGCGCCCTTCGCGTTTGTTGTCGTTAACTTTTCGCCCCCCTTCATTTCTTTAACGGCTGCTTTTATCAGCCGTGTGTCTTCCCCTCCGATGGCTGCGTACCTCGCTGCCCTTTGCGGATCGATCGCGGATGTTTTTGGGCAAGCCCCCCCATCCAATATTGTGGCATCTGGGTTTTGTGCCTGTGGTAAAAAATTTTGTTTTTGGAGCGGAGCTATTTCTCCCCAATCGGCTGGCTGTGACCCGCGCCAGTCGTAAAGCCACTCGATCCCTTTTCTTTGGAAGAGCATCGCTTATCGTATCCAATTCCCATCTCAACATTGGCCGTGCTTGTTTTATGGGATCTGCTGCCGCTGTCTTTTGGAGGTCTGCCAGAAACATTTGTGTGGGAGTTCTCCCTGATGCCAACATGGTGATCATTGTGCGCGTGTATTGAATCGCGCCGTTCTTTGCCAATTGCAGACTTAAGGCAAATAACGGAATGTTTTCTTCCGTCACTTCTAAATTGTGCTGCACTGTGAAATCGATGAATCTTCTTATTATGGACCCCCGTTCTTCCCATGTTGTGCGGGGCCAAATGCGTTTGGCGACACGATTGTCCTCTGAAGCCAGCGCCACAATGTACGGATCTTGGGAAGGTGCGGGTGTTATCGTAACATCCTTTATCGATGTCGTCCGTGGGGAAAGTGTTGATGATGGGAAGATTCTTTGCCGTTGGTGTAGTTGCGTGGCGTGTTTCTGTATATTTCCTGTTATGATGCCTTCTGTCACCTTTCGGATGTGTGATCGGAAGAAAACTACGGTGTTTTGTTGGCGAATCCAATCCTGAATATCTAACTTTCGTTGGTATCCCATCATCCCTTGGCCCCGGTATTCACTGTTTCCGTGGCCGAATATTGTTTTTTTGTTTAAAAGCCTCCCGTTGCAATTGCACCAGGCGCGTGGAGCTGCAATGCCCGATGAGACCGCATCTGAAACAGTATGCCTTGCTGAGTGGTTGTGCCGACTGTTTCTTACAAAACTTCATGGCTGCTTGTGTGGAGGGATCATCTTTTTGCAGAGGCTGAGCAATGGCCTCCTGATATCCTGCATCTTCACTCCTGGAAAATCCTTTGCTGTTTGAATAACCCTGAGTTGGGTGCATAACTGGCTTCCGAGGCGTACCTGTTGATTCGACATTCCTTCATTACGAATGGTGTTGGCCCATTGCAAAAAATTATTCCATGCATCATTATAGGCTGGCCCAGGATTTGCTGCATAGGAAAAATTTCCCGGTATGCCGCCAGCAATTGGGTTAGTGAAGTCTGCAGTAAATAATCCATCATTCCTTCAAATGTTCTGATGCGCTCTTCTGGCCGTACATATTCGGTCCAAGCCGGTTGGCTTTGTTCCTGCGTTCCCCGGAAAACCTCTTTTGGGCTTTCCTCGTAACCCATCGGTGTCGTCCACTCAGGCCATTCTTTTCGTGCTTCCTTTGTAGGTGTATGAACGGCTTGTGGGTCAATGCCGCGTGTTTCTTCTTTTCCCAGTGTTTGTGTCTCGTGCCCTAATTGGCGCAATAATTCGGCAAATCGATTTTCTCTTTGCCTTAGCCGTTCCCTTGCCGATGTAAGTTGCACTAACATTTCAGCCTTCTCCGTTTGAAACTGGGACCCTTGTGCCCGCAATTCCACCCTTTCATTCTCTTGCTGCGAGAGTCTTTGTAATGCTGCCACAAGCTGCCCTTGTGTTTCGGCCAACTGCGTCTGGGTATGTTTCAAATACGCTTGCATTTCTTCCTTTTGTGTTTTTTTGATCATGGCTGCCCGGTGAAGATGTGCTATTTGGTCTTGTAATTCCTGGACCTGATTGCTTGCGTGCTGCTGTGCCCGAAAGGAGTCATCCTGTAATTGTTTTAATGCATTTCGATACTCATAGGTTAAACTTGAACGTGCTGCTGCTAATGCTTTCCATTCGGCACTGAAACGTGCACGTGCTTCTCCAAATGCTTGTAGAAAGACTGGGTTGAGCGGCATATTAGAGCGCACCAGGGAGGGACCAAGAAACGCCCATGGCATGACGTTATGGTCGTTTACCCGAACCATTAGGGTGTCATTTTAAAGGAATAACTCAACTTCAGCGTGATAAATTGTTTGCGGAGAATCTGCTGGACAATAGTCAAGGAAAGAGGCCGTTTTACCTTTATGGTGCGCAAATGCCGTTAACGCCTGCGTGCTAATTTGCCACTCCACTTCTGTAAACGACTAACGGGTTGTAGTTGGCATTATACTTGCTTGTAAACCTACTTTTTTCCGGAAACTTACTTTTGGCAGACTTTAGAGAAGAGGGGATAATAACAGAAAAATATATCAGCGCAAGGCTCGATCATTCTTTTCGCAAGCTATCAAAAAAAAAAAAAAAAAAAAAAAAAAAAAACAAAGAAAAAAAAAAAAACGTAAAGAAATATAACAAGAATGCAAAAGAGAGCAAAGAAACTATAAAATAACTCTGACGCCCTTACATTTTCAAAGTGGCGTTCAAACAAGGGAGGAATAATATTCAAGTTTTTAGAAAAAACAAAAAAATAAAACAAATACTTTTTCTCTTCCTTTTTACCTAATTCAAATGTAAAAAGTGAAAAAAAATTTTTTTCGTTAAACCACTACAAGTACGTATATATTTTTTATTTTTTGTAAATGACGATAAAAACAAAAAAAGATATTTATATTCATTTCTAGGCCGTTTCGGAAACGCCGAAGGCAATACAAAGAAAATGGAAGGAATGAAAGGAAAAACCATGGAGAAGTTGGGTATCGATCCCAATACCTCCCGCATGCTAAGCGGGCGCTCTACCATCTGAGCTACATCCCCACGCGACAGGATGAGGATGTGAGAAAAAATTTATTTATCATTTTTAATTATAGAAAGAATTCCTCGCAGATTGGAATCCAAAATCTCATAAGCATCAATAAGATTGGGAAAACATCGCAAACGGTAGGGTTCGAACCTACGCGTGAGATCACACCTGCTTAGCAGGCAGGCGCCTTAACCACTCGGCCACGTTTGCCATTTGTGGTCATTTAATAAAATAGATTAAAACACAATAAAAAAGATTAAAGAAATCAAAAAAATTTTTTTAATTCATATTTATGATAAGTTATTTACTTATTTTTGTGTTCCGAGTTCTCGGTAGTATAGTGGTTAGTATACCCGCCTGTCACGCGGGTGACCCGGGTTCAATTCCCGGCCGGGAAGTTTTTCCACAAGCAGAGGGAAAAATAAGAGAAATCTATTGAAAGAAAATGGTTTAATTTATCCAGCAAAAATAAAATAAATAACAAAAAAACATTTTCCGATTAATTAGCTAGAGTTCTATACCGAGCTCTTCTTTTTGTTTTCTGGAATATCCTTTGCAGCTTAAGCTTGAAGCATCCGACATCACTTTGGGTAGCGGACGCCATAGTTTGGAGGAGAAACTGATAATAGCATATCCTGTTGCAAATTCCTACGGGTCTTTCGCAGGGACATCCCTCGTATTAGATTGGTGCTGACTGGTCTTGTAAAGGAAAATACTCTTCTTTTCACTATAAGAGGTATACGGTGAAATTGTTCGTTGAACCCGCTCTGGAAAAGGAGTTTGCTTTTCAGAAAACCCCTTATTTATGCAAGATTTTCCGTCGCCCCCTTGCCGATCTCAAATCTGTAAATTCTAGCAAAAACGCAAGCCCATAACCCACTTGGAAAGAATAAACGAAACCAAGAAGATTTCGTGTAGAAGTCCCTGGTTGGTACGATTGGATTGTTGCGAAAGGCGTAAACCCATATTATTTCGCCCTCTCTCCGTTTGCCGTCGGCGGCGAAAACCCCCAAAAGAGACAACCCCAGAGGCAAAGATAAAGATTACCCGGGTCGAACGGGGAGCTGTGAAGAATACCCTCGCGCAGGAATTCCGCAGAGGTTCTTATTATCAATAAAAATGGCTTTAGGGGATGTGTTGCGCTTTGGGGGATAAAATTCCGCGGCACGCCCCTCGCCCGCCGGAAACCCCGCAACAACACCGCAGAACCCAGAATTTAAAAGCCCATTCGGCAGCACAACATCCTGTTGCCAGCAGCGCCTTCCCCCAAAGGTTGCAAGGAGCAAAAAAAATCAACACACCGCCCCAAAAACACACACACACGCAACGGGGGTTGCCCCATTCCAGAGAAATAACGAACCGCAAATGCATGAGGGGGGGGGTTCTCTTATGGCGGGTTTGCGGCTGCGGCGCGGTCAAAAACGGATTTTTTGGGGCGCCGTCTCGGATTCAGGCGCCTCAGGGGGCCAATAAAACAATAAATCTGGCGCTCGGTCAACACCACAATCGGCATCGCCGCATCACGAAATCTACAAGAAAGGCTTTGGCAAGATTGCAACCGCAAAACGCGAAAAAGAAAGCAAAAGCCAAGCGCCTGGAGTTACAAGGGCGCCTTTTTTTTCTTTTGCAAAAGCGCCCTTTCCCACAAAGTAAAAAAGTACCCACGCGATTTGTCCCCACAAAAACTTGGCTGCGCGTTAAGCCTCAATGCGCGGTGCTCCGAGGGTTTTGCGCCTATCACGCATTCCCCTGGGTCAGCGGCCATTTTGGAAAATACCTCCGCGAATAAGAGATCCCGCCCAGGATAATTTCGGGCACTCTTGGGGCAAAGGGGTTCCTAAATGGGAACTTCCAGCAACGATTTCCCCGACGCACCGCCCTAAGCGGGTAAAGAAAACGGCCCTAACTTCGCACCGCTTCCTAATCCAAAGGTGTCCATCCATTCGTCTCCAAATTGATCAACCTGAAGACTGCTTGAAAGGAGGGAACGCCACCGGCGCAAACACAACCTGCGGGACGCAGGGTGTTATCCGGTCTGTGTTTCTTAGTGGTTTGCATAAATTGCGGGAATCCCAAGCGCCACGCAATCCACCCTGGGTTTGTTAGATATGAATAACGGTTTTTTTTTTTTTCTTCAATCCGCGGTGGCGGCACCGCCTTATTAAACTTTAAGGGAGGGGAAACCGTCCCAGCGAAGAAGCGGAGTGCGCCATCCAAAATCGAATGCCCATCGGCCGCGTCAAAGGGCAGCCTTTGGAAAAAGCGGGCTTGAAAAAAAAATGTGGAAAAGATTTGTCTGGCACCCCGTAAGATTTTTACTTTTCACTCCTGTCATCCCCTTTTTCCTTGGGAATTTTTTTTGCCTTTGGGTTGCGCCGTTCCCGGCGCAAGCGTAAGGGAGTTTCCGGCAGATACCCGGCACCAAAAAATCGACCCGCAAAACCCCCGCCCCCGGACACGCCCAGCCGCCCCACCCCATAGAAGCCAAAAGCCAGGACCAACACGAAGCGTTTTTTTTTATTTTTTATTTTGGCTGGTTTCCTTTTTCTCCGTTTGTGTCGTGATTCGGGTTTCCGGTCCGCCTCTCTTGCTTTGGCGGGGGGCCGCAGGCGCGCGGAAACCCTTTCTGTTCCTCTTCCCGGGCGTTGGCTGGGGCAAGGGAAGCTTGATTTTCAGCATCGCCAACGGGGGCCCCCATCAAACCAATTGGGCAAAACGCTTCGGGAACACCGAGTTCCGTTTGTATTGACTTGGGCGCCGGTAGTATTTTTATTTTATATATATATATATATATTTTTCGAGAAACCTTCCTGAAAGAATGGTCGGGCTTTTTGTTTTGCCTATGCATGCGATTTCTTGCAATGGGGTAAACGCTTAGAAAATTATTTCTTTTATTATGACACTCTAACGATCAGTAAGTTTTGAAAGTAAGTTTACAAGCAAGTAAAATTTTAAATACGACCCCTTCGGCTTATTCAAGAATAGAATGAATAACAAACGCTCAGTCATTTACAGACTTTGTGCGCCAGAATGGGCCCACGACACTTTCATTTGAAATTGCTCCACCGAACACCATGCATTTAAGTTACCATGCAGATGGTGTACTTGCAGTGGAAAATGGCACACTCATGGTAAGAATGGGGCAAAACAAAACCATGAATTGGAAGGCCTCGCGGCCCCACCGCCGGGTTTGCCATGCCGTGGGATACTGGGTTCCCCCAGGCCTTCGAAGAAGCACGTGCAAGATTCGGTGCGCAATGGGCTGTATTGGAGGAAAAAGAATCATATTTACACCACTACTGCCGGTTTGGTTGGGAAGGGTTTGGGGACGGGAATTTCAGGGTTCAGCAAAACGCCAACATACAGTTCCAAGAGGTGCGAAACCAGACGGCTCAAACACACCAATAATCCAATAATGCGAAATTAAAAATGGGTGAACTGCAGAGACAGATGATAAAAGCGTTTGAATTATTACATCAAAAAGTACTTCAGATTGAGGAGTTATTGAAACAACAGTGGAAGAAACGCCCCCCTCCAAAAAAAAAAAAAAAACGCCACGGAGAGAGCCCAGGGAAATGAAGTTTATATACCGATAAAAATGGCGGATCTTACGCACAAGACATGGCAAGGAGACACGGCATCAGTGGTGAACGAGAAGCGGCGCAATTTGGGTTTTGGAGGAACACAAGAAATTGGAAAGCTCTGTTGCACCGAGGGCGCCGCACCAAAGAAGCAAATCTGCATTTTTGAGGGGGTGATAGATTACTTTATGGAAACATAATCTAACAAATTGATAAGCGCATACCGGGAAGTTTTTTTCCATTCCAGCAAATCCCGGCCCAGCTCACAACGACGCTTGGAAAATTTTCCTGCAATGGGAACGTAGAATTAAAAACGAAGGGATTTCGACAGAACGCGTCCAAATGGGCCGATGGCTATATCCACAGATGTGGGCAATAGAAACAGTTAAGGATTTTCTTGGGGATGAAAATGCAGGATGTTCGAGAGGCACCCTTCTAGCTGCAAGCAAGGGGTGGCTTATTCATACAGAAAGCTCTGAAGTCACGGAAAAAAAATTTGGCACCACCACCCAAAAAGGCACGCCGTTACAAACCTGGCCGTCCTGGGCATTCCAGCTCCACCTGCCATGTTTCATTGCAACAAGAATCTTTTAAGCCAAAGAAAAGTATTTGGCCCCGGAAAGAATGAATACCTGGGCCAGGGGAAATGGGGCGCCAAAGAAAGGCGCGCCTACAATAGCAGCGGGCGCCCGCCAAATAACGTGATCTTTTTCCGATCAAATGTTAATATAATCGCGAAAAATATTATCAGAGAAGGGTTGCAGAAGCAGAACGTGCAACCACAACCCGCACAACGCGCCGTTCACAGCATGAAAAATAACCCGGCGCGGGGCCCCGCCAATGCAATTGCGATGTTGCCCGTGCCGTTTCAAGATCCGTACGTCAAGGGGTTGGCGCCGGAGGCCCGCCACACCGCCAAACGCATGTGGTCCCCAAAAAAAATGGGAAGACGCACGGCTGATAAAAGCAGCCGTTAAAGAAATGAAGGGGGGCGAAAAGTTAACGACAACAAACGCGAAGGGCGCGGAAAATATCCTTCGGCCCTAAGGAACGGCAGCCCGCTCCATAAAGAGAGGGGCGCTGGCACACGCCGCGGCAGCAGTAGTCGAACACGATCTCGACCCACGACCCCTAGCACAGCTAGGGGCAAGAAGACCCCTTGGACCCCTCAAGAAGCACGGCGCGATATCTAGGCAATTGGGCCGCAGCCGTAAACAAGCCAGTGCAACCGACATCATTGATGCAAAGGATTTGGAAAAATGGGCCATACCAGAACCTGTAAAACAAGTTGTTTGTGCGCCATTTGGGGGGCACAATATGCTGCGACGATCGCACCGCACCAGAGTGGCCACAAAAGAAAAAGAAGAACAATTACCGTTGCAACGAATTGATGTGGGAACGTTGCCCAACAAATGGGTTAGGGAGCGTTTGAATAACAAGGCAAGAAGGGTGTGGGACGAGGCGCCGCGCACTGCGCAAAAACACAGAAGCACATTTGAAGGAATGTGATTTCAGTTTACGGATAAACAACGCTGACGCGCAGCGTATGAAGGAAGCGAGAGTTATTTGTACAGCTTCATCGCACCCAACTGCAGGTTGGGTAGTCCCTTTTACGGCGGCAGAGGGCAAACCCTCCGGACAGAGAAGGGGATTTATCGCTTGGCCAAATGGAAAGAATGCCAAGGGTGATTGCGGGGCTGATGCGCCTTTGGGAAACGTTCCACGGTACCTGGATGTGGCTTACGACGAAACCGCAACATTATTTGGTTTAAAGGCATCATTTTTCCAGGCGGCCTTACCAGTTAGCATAAAGGCAAGTTTCCGTTGCAGCACGGAATCGGGAGAACTAGTTGAGTTCACTCGCCTTTTCATGGGTTATAGATATAGTCCTGAACTTTTAAATATACTTGCAAGAGTTTTGGCTGGCGATCCGGAAATGGTATTGCCACAGCAAGCGGCAACCAAAGAGTTAAAAATACACGTTTGGATCGATAATATTGGAATAGGTGGTCCACACGGAACGGTACAATCTTGGGGACGCCAAATCATACATAACATGCAAGGTTGCGGAGTTACTATTGGGGAGCAGAAGTTTTAAACGAAAGAATAAGATTTCATCGGGGCGCACTTTAACCATAGAAATCAAAGGGCCTCCCAAATACAAAAAATAATAAGAAAGTTGAAAGAGGCGCCGTCACTGGAAAAGATGACGGTTGAAGAATTGGAGAGCACAGTTTCACCCATGATGTGCGCGACAGGGGGTGGTAAGGGGTGAATCCCTTTTCCCTTATTATTTCTTCTTAAAAATAGTGCGTCAGCGTTTATCATGTTCAAATCGAGGTTTATTCCGGCCACAAGATCTGACAAATTTATCACCCAATGCGAGGGTCATCGGGCAAAAAAGGCCCAAAACATTAATGGCGAACAAGCCGGTTCACCCACCAGAGCAGCTGCCCTCTACGGCAACGCTGGCGGCAGACGCCTCCGTGTACGGATTGGGAGCGTTGTTCAAGGATAAAGGGGAGGTTTTAGCCGCAGGTGCGGCTTGGAAGCACTCGCCTCGCATGATTTCCCAAGCAGAGGCGTGCGCCGTTCATCTGGCATTATAGTGTTTTAAATGCATTTGGCAGGGTCATTGGACATTCGCGTTGATAATAAGGCGATAATGCGCATTATTGCCAAAGGGAACGCGCATTCGCAGGCGTTAGTAACGGAAGTTGGCGCCATAGAAAAGGTTTACGCTCACACGGTATGCGCGCTACGTGGGGTTGCGAGGCTTCAGAGCAAAATCTAGCGGATGGGATATCTAGAGGGAAAATATCGAAAAATTAGACGTGGCGAAGGGGTGGAGGTTGCGATGGGGAGAGCGGGGAACGGGTTAAAAAGGGCTTTCAGCACTTCCATTTCGTCAGTTCTGTTATTTATTAGTACGCGGCCCGCTCGGGAAAGTAGCGTGGGATATTATTTCTTGGGGCTAAGCTGCAGTAATGTTAAGAGAAAATATTGTTCTCTTTCTGGTTTCTTCCTTTTTCCTAGGTTAAAAGTAATGCTAGGAGTATTTTTGCCTTGTGGTGATTGTAGGGGGTTTCCAAAATGATCCGCGGGCAGGGACCACCAAAAAAGGCTAAATACCACGCGGCAGGACCCACGCGCAAAAAAGATAAACGGGAGGCGCTCCCTGGGGTTTGGAGTAGTGTCGTTCATCTTCTTTTTGCTCGCAACGCTTGCGTGTATGTGTGTAAAGGTAGCGTTGGGTGTGGTTGGCGCATCTGCCAACCAAGCGCCGGGTGGCTTATAATATTTCTTCGTGCTCCAGGGTTCGGAATCCCACTTGGTATTGTTGCAAAACGAGAGAAAATGATAAAGTTTTAATATCTCACTTATGTTTGAGTACCGTATGAGTAATTAGTTCTTCTTTATCCATTAACGTTTCTGCGAAGTATGGAGTTAAAAACCGTTTCCTTAGGCTCCTTCTATTGGCGCGGACGTTGGGAAGGGGGAGTCCCTTTTGCTTTGCTGTTTATTATCGGCGCATGGGCTCTAAAAGGCCACCCAAACTCTTTGGGTAGGATGGTTCGAATATAATGCGCGGCAATAGCTAATAATAACCTGCGTCTTACTTTTCCTAAGAAAAATAAAATAAAAAATAAAATTGATGGAATGTTCTATCTTTCTTATGCCGATGCTTACTTTCCGCTCTATCTCGTTTTATAATCAAAATTAACACGATGAGTTTTTCCAAATAAATGCAGAGCATTTGCAGAAATGGAGGTGCTGAGAGGTGTTTTAACCTTCCTTCCGTTCGAGGCGGGGAGTGTGGGTAGGGCAAGCTTTCAAAACTTGCCACTTCTAGAGTGTATAGAAAAAGAAATAAATACATTTTCCAATTTAAATGATTATTTTATGTAAATCCAGGTAAAGGTCGGCCATTAGTTTCCTAGGTTTTTGAAAAAAAGCAGATAAAATTATTATATATCTTTTTTAGAGCCTCTTTCTTTTATTTATTCAGAGGCCGTTCTTTTCAAACAAAGGAGTTGATATATAAATCTTACCATTGATATGTTCTTTCGCTCTTAGCTCTCAGGAATCTTCAGGTTGTGATTGAGTAATGGGGGTAAGGAATTGTGCTTTTAAAGATATGTATGTGCGTTTCCTCTGCCGTTACTACTTCGCAAGAAGGGGGCCAAAGAAAAGCCCTCTTCCTAGATGTGGATTGTTTTATTATTTTAGCTGCAAACCCTCCTTTTTATAAACTACGTCATCCTTCTTTTTTTTAGTATTTCCCGACGCCGTTTTCTTACAGGTTGCGTGCGTATTTCCATTTGACCCAGGGCCAAAGAACCACAACACCTGCCGCAACAACCGCGCCAAATTGCCCGGGCAACCGGAATGAAACCGTAAGGCTTAATTTGTATTATTCCACTTCTTCTTCTTAAACTGGAAGGGCGAAGGTGTGTTCCTTTTTTTTTTTATATGGGGCTTCTTCCGGCCAATCGGGTGGGAAATTTAAACGCCGTTTGGGGGCAAAAGGGCAGCAAAATGGATCCAACCCATTCGTAGCCTTTGGGATCGCGCCAAATAAACCGATAAGGCCCATGAAAGGCCACCCGCAGAAAGAAATTAAGGACAGATGAGCCGCCAATGCCGCGACAGGAGGCGGCGGGGTGCTGCTTCAAGTTGGCGGTTGTGTGGTGCGGTTGGTCCTTTGGCGCCGGGCGGCCCTGCCGCTTTCCCCCCTCCGGCAAGCTAGCGGCCCCCCGCGCCTGCGCAAAACAAACGCCGGAAACGAAGGCCAAGAAGCCGCAGAAGGGCAAAGGGGATGGCTTTAAACCAGCCTTTGTTTTTGGAATTGGGTCTGCGTGGGGTCCGGTGGGGGTGCCGGCGGTGGGTTTGGGGGCCCTGCCCTGGTATGGGGCGCCTCGCGCTCCTTTAAAGCGCCTATGCTTTTATCAACCCCCCTTTGCCTTATGCAGGCTAAGGTTAAATCCCAGAACTCAAGTATGTGAGGCGGGCGTTTCCCCGCAACGCAGCGAATGCTGCAGTTTTCCTGTCGTTGCATTCTGTTTTAACCTCGTTTTCTGATTTGGCACTCTGATTGTTTAAAACGTTTTTATTTTCCCCTATTTCGTAAAATATTCCCCCATTTACTTGCCAAAACCCATAAGCAAAGTATAGGGATAGCGGGCCCTTTTCCGCCGACGCAGAGGGAACCCACAATTCGATATCAGAGCGCGCCGATCCCAAACCGGAAACGAAGAGAATTGCTTGAAGCTGGCCCGCCTTCTTCGGTGATGTGCTTCGTGGGCCGCTGCGGTGCCAGAGTCGAAAAAGACGCGCCACCAAAAAAAAAAAAAAAAAAATGACACTTATAGCGGAAATGGGGCCCTTTTGTGCTTTTGCTTCTTTTGGGGTTCTGGCGGCATTCAGCCGAGGCCTTTCCGCGACAAAAACGCCACAAAGGGAAAGCACATCTCTTGGGAAATTTCGTTGGGAGGGGCCCTTTGCCGAAACCAGGGCCAAAAACAAATGCAGCCCAAACCCAGCGAGCAACGCTTGAAAAGGCTCGTGCGAATGTGCGGGTGGCATCAAGTTCCTCAATGTCTTTAAAAGATCGGTACGGCTGTGGGCGCCCCAGATCCCAGCTCGCGCAGAACGTTGGAAAGGTCTTATTTGGTGGGTGTGTTGTGGAATTCTTCCCCGCCGGAAATATTATTATTTTTCTCCGTGTCTTTGGCGGTTTGCCCCTTTGCCGCGGCCACCGGCCAATTGCATCTGCAAACGGCTGCTCTTGCTTTGCGGGCTTGTGGATTGAAGGAAGCCGCCTTGTTTTGTAGGCCTTCGGTTGCTCGCAATGTTTACTTTGTAATTCTTCTGTTTCTCTTGCTTTGTTTCTCATTGGTTTGGGGTTTTCTTTTGTATTTCTTTTATAGCCGTTCTCAAACGAGAGAAAACGGTCTACGAGAAATATCTACTCCAACTTTTCTTATCCAGAACCTGTCGTCAAGTTTCCCTTTTTATATTTTATTGGCATCAATAAAATCCTATTGGTTTTGTTGCTTATTAAAAACTGGGGTAAACGACTATTACGTCCTATTTCGTCAGCTATTGCGCATTCAAACTCATAACAAGTGATAACGGGATATCGTCTGATGGTGGAGGATGAAATTGGGGTACGGATTCCTGGCTGAGAGTTTTGGGGAAGTTTCTTCGCATTCGTTGCGTTGACTAGTATGCGCGCGAATGTGCTGATACCCGTGTTGAGACATGCGGTGTTGTGTGAGGCCTGATTTGCTCATGCATTGTCTGTTGCATGTGGGGCAAATCAGGGCCGCAAGGTATCTTATGTTCTCGCCCTTGCTTCAGGAGGATTTGGTTGCCCCTTTGGCAGGCATGCCTTCGTCATGGTGAACATTTCTGCAGTGAATGGGGAGTGAAGGCATGTTGGCGTAGAACTTCTTACACACACCGCACTGAACCTTGTCGTGGTCCTCACGTTCCGGTAGCGACGAGTCTCGCTGACGTTTCTTATTTCTGGGAAACGTTAACTGTATTGATATCGGCAATATCGGAGTTCCACGTGGATGTCTATACCTTTTGTGGTGCTGTAGAACTCCTATGTTGCCGAAATCCCTCAGACAAAATTCACGGCGCAGCGATGCTGGCTGTGGAATCAACTGCGTGCCGGGTACGTCTTTACTGGGGTCCTCAGGATGGCGTGCTCCAATGTGGGCTTTGGGGCCTGTTTTAGGGCGCGCTATCATCTCACATTTGTCACATGGAAATGCCGATCCCTCTGGTGTTGGTTCATCTGCTCTCGGGCACTTTCTTTCAGTGTGAGGGCATTCTGCGTTGTGCATGCACCTGAGGTGGCGAGTTGATCCGTTTTTCTGGGGGAAGGTTCGGTGACATAAATTGCATGGAAAGGGATGTTTTTTCTCTGCATTTGCTGATTGGCGAGGTAACGTATTTACCGGAGATGTTGGTCTGGGCGGCAGTGGCTTAGGCGGTATGTCCGGCGGAGGTGGCGCATGGGGAAACTTGAGTTTCCAAAGCGCATCGGCTTTCTTAAACCCATGCCCGTTAACCATGTGAAGCGCTGCGGCGTTCCTGCATGAGTATTGTGCTCCGCACTCTGTGCATGCTGCTGGCTCGGATGCTTTGCTTAGAGGGTGGTGTCTCTGCGTTGCTTGCGGCTTCGGTGGGGCTGAGTCGTTTGCCTCTTGGGGGTTGCACCATCGACAACCAGGGGGATATGGGGTTGGATTTTTCTCAGCAACCACCCATATCGATGCGAGACTCCTGTGCGGAATCTTCCGAGCGCTGTTTCTTCTTCTCGTGTTGGTTCTGGGTTGTCTTTGGTGGGGTTCCAGTTCCCTGCGATTTGCCATCTATGAGAAGGACGAGGTGTTTCCTCCCCCTTGAGTATGCGTTTGGCGTAGGCAATAACATCGGGAATCCAGGCGTTATTTCCCCGTGGGCATTCGGCAGCTTTCTTGGTCCCAGAGTGGTGTTTTTCATTGTCTTCGAGACCAAAAGCGCCCCCCAAAAACCAAACCATGACTGAAGAGAATAACGGCGCCATTTAGAAACCCCCACGGTTGAGGAGCCAGAATTGTGAATTCATTCCTCTTGGCAATATCAAATTGCTAGGGTTGGCGGCTCTGCTCTAAACAATCTCACCAAAGGGTCTTCTGCCGAATAGAAGGTCTACAATTCAACTTATGGGAATCTTCTCGGACAAATGGGAATCCAAGAACATAGAACAAGTTTTCCAGAATACCAACTCACCCTAAATAAGAATAACATTTCCCCCGGAGAAACGCCACCAAATGGAAATCAAAGACCCGCAGCTCCCCTAAAGAAAGACTCTGCAGCAAGTATTTTTGTACAGTTTCCCATTTGAATACGCGAAATCTCACGATACAACTGGTCCAAAAAGCATTTGCGAAAGCGTTGGGAAGGCGCAGCGTAATGAAAAAAAAAAACATGGTCCCGCCGATGGCCTGGCAAGGCGTAAGTGGTTCCAGAATTCTAGAGGCCGAGGGGGTTAAAAAAAAAGCTCTTTTCGATTTTTTAATCGACCACAGGGCAACGAAAGAGAAAAAGTTATGGCGCTGCGTTCTATCCTAAGGGCGCGCCCGGTATAGTAATAATTGCAAATATTGGAGCAATGGGAATGTAGTGGGAAATAAAATCACTATTTCTTGTGCTTATTTCTTAAAAGGGGTACGGCTAGGATTTGGCGCCCTGGAGAAACATTTTCCCGGTTATCCTGGGGCGCGTCTTGTAGTGCAACTGGAGTTGGTTACATATTTTCTTGCAAAAACAGACGGCGGCAACACCAACAGCAGAAGAAAAACCAGGGACTCCTAAAATGAAGCGGAAAAGAGGCACTTCCCTTTTAGACGCGCATCGTAAAAAGCCAGCCTTTTTCTTAAAAATCTCCCGGCAGCGAGCGATCGCGAGTCCCCAGCCGCCTGTGGCCTGCTAGAAACGCTAATGGGCACTCCTTTTTGTGGGCGGTGTTTTTTTTCTGACCGTCGTATTTGGTATTTTTTCTTGGTTGATTTTTCTTGGGACCTCGGATCGCCTAAAAATTATTTAAACATGACACTAATATTTTCTAAACGAGTGAATTTCGATGACAGGATTGCTTAATCCTGGCCTTTTACCCGATGCAATAAGCAGGTCAAAGGCAGAGCAAAGTATTCAATCGGCAAAGGTGTAATAAAATGGGTTGCAGATTTACACTTTTTTCTTTACGGTGGTTGTTGCCCCACCGAACCCGGTGCCGAAGACCCGAAATAGTCTTATTCCTTTTTGCTTTTGCGAGGCGAAGCCAATGGTCGCATCCCACGTTTGGTAAAAAGTACTATTTTGTTTTAAAATATATCTGCCTAGATGTTCTTGGAAACGTTAACTTTTGAAAAGTGTTTCTTGGCTGTGGTTTGGGTAAAAGCATTAACGTCAACAACCTCTTTGTTTTCGGAAAAAGAATAGGATACCACAAAAAAATGCCTTCTTTGTTTTCTCTACGGCAACAACGCCAGCAAGAAACGGCAACGTTTTTTTTAAGGTTGCGAAAAGAATGGTCGAACCTTACGTTTATCAGATAGCAAAAAACATTGAATGACTTCAGGATAGATAAAATTTTATTTCTTTTCATTTTTACAGCCTGGCTAACCTTAAGTTTTCTGAAAAAGTAAGTTTGCAATCAAGTAAAAATGTTGAGTACTATTCGCCAGTCTTATTCCGCAACGGAATGGATGACCAGTACCCAAGCGTTCCTGGATTTTGCGGGCCAGAATGGCCATACGGCTTTTTCATTTGCATTTCGTCCATCCGCGGCTCAGCATTTTAAGCATCGCTTTGATGGTATTCTAACTTTGGACAACGACATACTCGTCATTGATCTGGATCAAGTTAGATCTATGAATTGGGAGGATTTGCGTACCTCCATTATAAACTTTACGATGCCACGGAATACATATTTTCTCCAGGCATTTGGAGAAGCACGCGCGCGTTTCAGTGCAGGATGGGCAGTGCTGGAAGAAAGAGAATCCATCCTGCACCAGCAATATCAAAGCGTTCAAGCGCAACTACAAGATAAGCAGGGGCGATTAACGGAAGCACTGTCAGAGACGCCAACCGCGCATGAACAATTGGTAAAGGGAAAAAGGCAACTTGCAGAATTGCGGAAACAAGGGTCATAGTTTCAAACGGAGAAGACTGAAATGTTAGCGCAACTCGCGTCAGCCAGGGAACAACTTAAACAACGCGACAAGCAAAACGGAGAGTTATTACGCCAATTGGCTCAGGAGACCCCAAAGAAAATGGGATGAGAAGAAAAACACAGCATCGACCCAACAACAGCCCATAGACCTACAAAGGAAGTACGCAATGAATGGCCCGGGGAGACGACACCGATGTGCCAAGAGGAACGGCCACAGGAGGAATTTTATTCCGAGACAAAAGAACTTAAGCCACCAGCATCGTTTTCCGGTTGCCGGCCAGAAGGGCAAATTCGCACCTTTGGCGGTATTTTGCGATTAATGATTGACACTTCACCCGGCCAATTGGTGAGCACATACTGGGGAATTTTTCCTATGCCAGCAAACCCTGCTCCGGTGTATAACGAAGCATGGGGGAATTTCGTACAATGGGTCCACAAAGTTCGCAACGAAGGGTTGTTAGCACAACAGGTGCGAATTGGAAGGCGACTTTATACACAACTGCGAATTATTCAAACGGTTAAGGATCATCCGGGAGCGAAGATGCAGGATATCAGGAGGCCATTGCTCAGCCTCTGCAAAAAGATGATCCCTCCACACAAGCAGCCATGAAGTTTTGTAAGAAACAGTCGGCACAACCACTCAGCAAGGCATACTGTTTCAGATGCGGTCTCATCGGGCATTGCAGCTCCACGCGCCTGGTGCAATTGCAACGGGAGGCTTTTAAACAAAAAAACAATATTCGGCCACGGAAACAGTGAATACCGGGGCCAAGGGATGATGGGATACCAACGAAAGTTAGATATTCAGGATTGGATTCGCCAACAAAACACCGTAGTTTTCTTCCGATCACACATCCGAAAGGTGACAGAAGGCATCATAACAGGAAATATACAGAAACACGCCACGCAACTACACCA
Source organism: Trypanosoma melophagium (assembly GCF_022059095.1). Taxonomy (NCBI): domain Eukaryota; phylum Euglenozoa; class Kinetoplastea; order Trypanosomatida; family Trypanosomatidae; genus Trypanosoma; species Trypanosoma melophagium. Next base: position 191,506 of record NW_027125148.1, on the reverse strand, counting down.
ACGGCAAAGAATCTTCCCATCATCAACACTTTCCCCACGGACGACATCGATAAAGGATGTTACGATAACACCCGCACCTTCCCAAGATCCGTACATTGTGGCGCTGGCTTCAGAGGACAATCGTGTCGCCAAACGCATTTGGCCCCGCACAACATGGGAAGAACGGGGGTCCATAATAAGAAGATTCATCGATTTCACAGTGCAGCACAATTTAGAAGTGACGGAAGAAAACATTCCGTTATTTGCCTTAAGTCTGCAATTGGCAAAGAACGGCGCGATTCAATACACGCGCACAATGATCACCATGTTGGCATCAGGGAGAACTCCCACACAAATGTTTCTGGCAGACCTCCAAAAGACAGCGGCAGCAGATCCCATAAAACAAGCACGGCCAATGTTGAGATGGGAATTGGATACGATAAGCGATGCTCTTCCAAAGAAAAGGGATCGAGTGGCTTTACGACTGGCGCGGGTCACAGCCAGCCGATTGGGGAGAAATAGCTCCGCTCCAAAAACAAAATTTTGTACCACAGGCACAAAACCCAGATGCCACAATATTGGATGGGGGGGCTTGCCCAAAAACATCCACGATCGATCCGCAAAGGGCAGCGAGGTACGCAGCCATCGGAGGGGAAGACACACGGCTGATAAAAGCAGCCGTTAAAGAAATGAAGGGGGGCGAAAAGTTAACGACAACAAACGCGAAGGGCGCGGAAAATATCCTTCGGCCCTAAGGAACGGCAGCCCGCTCCATAAAGAGAGGGGCGCTGGCACACGCCGCGGCAGCAGTAGTCGAACACGATCTCGACCCACGACCCCTAGCACAGCTAGGGGCAAAAGAAGACCCCTTGGACCCCTCAAGAAGCACGGCGCGATATCTAGGCAATTGGGCCGCAGCCGTAAACAAGCCAGTGCAACCGACATCATTGATGCAAAGGATTTGGAAAAATGGGCCATACCAGAACCTGTAAAACAAGTTGTTTGTGCGCCATTTAGGGGGCACAATATGCTGCGACGATCGCACCGCACCAGAGTGGCCACAAAAGAAAAAGAAGAACAATTACCGTTGCAACGAATTGATGTGGGAACGTTGCCCAACAAATGGGTTAGGGAGCGTTTGAATAACAAGGCAAGAAGGGTGTGGGACGAGGCGCCGCGCACTGCGCAAAAACACAGAAGCACATTTGAAGGAATGTGATTTCAGTTTACGGATAAACAACGCTGACGCGCAGCGTATGAAGGAAGCGAGAGTTATTTGTACAGCTTCATCGCACCCAACTGCAGGTTGGGTAGTCCCTTTACGGCGGCAGAGGGCAAACCCTCCGGACAGAGAAGGGGATTTATCGCTTGGCCAAATGGAAAGAATGCCAAGGGTGATTGCGGGGCTGATGCGCCTTTGGGAAACGTTCCACGGTACCTGGATGTGGCTTACGACGAAACCGCAACATTATTTGGTTTAAAGGCATCATTTTTCCAGGCGGCCTTACCAGTTAGCATAAAGGCAAGTTTCCGTTGCAGCACGGAATCGGGAGAACTAGTTGAGTTCACTCGCCTTTTCATGGGTTATAGATATAGTCCTGAACTTTTAAATATACTTGCAAGAGTTTTGGCTGGCGATCCGGAAATGGTATTGCCACAGCAAGCGGCAACCAAAGAGTTAAAAATACACGTTTGGATCGATAATATTGGAATAGGTGGTCCACACGGAACGGTACAATCTTGGGGACGCCAAATCATACATAACATGCAAGGTTGCGGAGTTACTATTGGGGAGCAGAAGTTTTAAACGAAAGAATAAGATTTCATCGGGGCGCACTTTAACCATAGAAATCAAAGGGCCTCCCAAATACAAAAAATAATAAGAAAGTTGAAAGAGGCGCCGTCACTGGAAAAGATGACGGTTGAAGAATTGGAGAGCACAGTTTCACCCATGATGTGCGCGACAGGGGGTGGTAAGGGGTGAATCCCTTTTCCCTTATTATTTCTTCTTAAAAATAGTGCGTCAGCGTTTATCATGTTCAAATCGAGGTTTATTCCGGCCACAAGATCTGACAAATTTATCACCCAATGCGAGGGTCATCGGGCAAAAAGGCCCAAAACATTAATGGCGAACAAGCCGGTTCACCCACCAGAGCAGCTGCCCTCTACGGCAACGCTGGCGGCAGACGCCTCCGTGTACGGATTGGGAGCGTTGTTCAAGGATAAAGGGAGGTTTTAGCCGCAGGTGCGGCTTGGAAGCACTCGCCTCGCATGATTTCCCAAGCAGAGGCGTGCGCCGTTCATCTGGCATTATAGTGTTTTAAATGCATTTGGCAGGGTCATTGGACATTCGCGTTGATAATAAGGCGATAATGCGCATTATTGCCAAAGGGAACGCGCATTCGCAGGCGTTAGTAACGGAAGTTGGCGCCATAGAAAAGGTTTACGCTCACACGGTATGCGCGCTACGTGGGGTTGCGAGGCTTCAGAGCAAAATCTAGCGGATGGGATATCTAGAGGGAAAATATCGAAAAATTAGACGTGGCGAAGGGGTGGAGGTTGCGATGGGGAGAGCGGGGAACGGGTTAAAAAGGGCTTTCAGCACTTCCATTTCGTCAGTTCTATTATTTATGAGGAAAACAATGTTAGAGGGTAAAAAATATTGGGAAGCATTTATGTTCTTAGGGAAAAGATTGGTTCTTACAGAAAATTATTTTAGTACTTTTGTTTCTTCTATTTTATGTTATTTATAAAGCGGGAAGCAAGGTTTAGATTATTCTTTTTTTTGTTTCGTTGCTTGATTCCCCGAGTCTGGGAAAAATCACGGAGGAATACGACGCGACGAATGCAAGAAGGAAGGAAGAAAGGGAAAAAAACCATGGAGAAGTTGGGTATCGATCCCAATACCTCCCGCATGCTAAGCGGGCGCTCTACCATCTGAGCTACATCCCCACGGATCCCGACCATGGGGAATCTGGAAAATTAAAGTTATATCTAAAATAAATAACGTAAAAGCTCTTTTTTTCTTTTTGGCTTTCTTAAAGTTTTGTTATTTTCGGTTTTCCCATTACCCGCCCCCCAAAGTCCGCCTCTTCCTTCCCCCTGTTTGGCCGAAACCGGAAGCGGATGCGGGTTCCACCCAACCACGGGCCGAAGGCCGCCAAAAATGAAGAAAAAAAAATAAAGGAGTGAATGAGGGAAAAGATCTACGCTCTTGAGGTGGGGCGGGGGGGGGGGGGGTTCTCGGTATAAAATGGGTCCTGGTTTTTTTTTTCTTTCTCTTTCTTTTGGGTTTCTTTTTTTGCTGGGCGGTGGTGGTTTGTGCGGTTGGAACGTGCTCTGAGGTTCGGTTCTCGTTTTTATTCTTTATCTATGGGTCCCCCCTTTCCCCGCCTCTTCCACCCTCTTTATTTATCGTTCTAGGGGGTGCTAGGTGCGGGTTTCTTTCTTGGGAAAATGTTGCTTGTAATGAGGCCGCCAGGTTCATAATATTTTTTTTTCTACTTTTGTTTTCCTTTTATTTCATGGAATGAGTTTTCTACATTTGAAGCGTTTTTCATCCTTAATGATGATGCGTTTGGAAATGCTTCCTTGTTTACTATTATTATACAACAATATTATTTTGTACTAATTTGGAGTTGAATGAAACAAATCTACTGTTCCAATTAAACTAAAGAGAATCACCACATTTTCGTCTATTTTTTCTTTTCTTTTACATTTTTCAATCCATGGATCTTTTCCCTTCCTCCTCTTCCTCGTACTACTATTACTACTCAGACTAATACTTCTTCTTTCTCTTCTCCTGCAATTCTTTTCTTTTCTTTTCTTTTCTTTTTTTCTTTTCAATAATAACTAATTATTATAACAACGTTTTTTTTTTCGGGAGAAATGCCTGGAGAAGGCTCAGAATCTTCTAAGGTGTTAAAGGAAGGAGACCCAACTGCGCAACATACTTTCTCAGTTGATGCCGCTCCCTTTGAACCTAATGCAAATGCTCCATTATATGCACCAGAAAAATGGTCATATTCATCTTCGGCAGTGCAAGAACAATTGGCTCCCCCAGGATTATCTCAATCTTGGGGATATGCAGCACAGGGCTACGATATGATGAGAGTAAGTATTCCAGCCATGCTACAAGCTACTGCCTTCCTTAACAGCGGACTTCGAAGGTACGGTGGAACTCCTATTGTTAGGGCATCTAGTCCTGTTAAAAAGAGCATTAATGCAACAGAAACTGTAAAACGAATGGAAAAAGGTAGTTTATCAGTTCACGCAAAACCTTGGTCCCCGACTCCTGAGTCAGGACCTAATCAAAGGGAAGCTGAAAACTATTGTCATCTTCAAAAAGAATGGGTGAAGGTTTCTTATAGGGGTAAAATGGTTGTGGCACCCCTTCCCTTTATGGAAACGAATAATCTATTCGTCCATTCTTTTACTATACGACCAATTGAGAAACCCGCACTTCAGTTCCAAATTTTTAACTACTTATGTGGACGTTGTACAACACGATCATTTTTTGGAAGACTATCTTGTAGGAATGCAGATGTTACACTTAAAGGTATTGCAGGAGATATACCTCCATTGCGTATTGCACATTTAATTGAACAAGTAACAGGAGTAGTCGTTTCTGCATTATTCACTGAAGGTGACTATTCCGAGTACGAATTATGGTTGGAAAAACCTGAAAAAGCCACTCATATTGTAAATACAGTTTCCGGTGCCTTATGGAGTTGTCCAATGTTTCACGGTTATGCTGTTCATACAAAAACAGATGAAGAGAAAAAATATTTAAATGAATACATTACAAGTATCAAGGAGATTTTGCCAGAACCGTCCCCTTATCCCATGTGCTGTGTTGAGGCCTTTGGATCGTCTTCTGGGGCAGGAAAGGCGTAATCCAAACGATTTTTTTGTAATTGTTGTTTTTCTGTTTTATCCCCTCTTTTTTTTTTTACGAAAAAAGCCTAGTGTTATTCCCCATCACTGTAAAACGAAAGAAAACAAAAAACAAACAGTGAGTGTGTTGAAAATAAAAGAAAAATAAATGGAAATGTCTATTATTTTTTTTCTTTTCTTTGTATTGGGAAGAGAAATACCCTTTCAAAAAAATTTTTTTTGATTCCCTATTGTTTTTTTGTTCGTCTTTTGAGTCTATCCTATTTGTTAGGCGAATACTAGAGGGAGAAAAAAAAAATGTCCGTGGATGGTTCTGTTTCTGCATCTCGTACATCCACTCAAAATGAAAAATCGGCGGCAGCATTATACACCCCGGAAGAACAGGTCTTTCATCGTTTGTTTCCTCAGGTTCCATTATCTGAAAAACTTGTGGAGTCTCGTCAGTGTGCTTTGACGACAAAAAAGAAGAAGTTTGCACGTATGGGAACACTTTATGCATCTTCGCTTCGAGTTTGCTTTGGTTCTTCCTTTCTTAGAGATCCTATAATGGTACGGTGGGAGGATGTAACGTCTGTTGATAAAGATAGCAATTTTATTTTTGACTCAATTGTTATAAAAACTAGGCAGGAAGAGGAACTTATGTTTTCTGGTTTTCTTTCAGGTGGAACGGGACAAATATTCAAACTACTAAGAACTTTATGGACAGTTCGAGCAAGATATGTCTTATCAGGAGCTGCATTACCTGTACAAGCCAGCATTCCACCTCCAGCTATACCTTTACCAAGACCGTCAAAATCACCTGATTTGTTACCTTCTCCATCTGAAGGGGATACTTTAAGAGGAGAAGGAGGAGGAAGAGAAGAAGAAGAAGAAGAAGAAAAAGAAGAAAGAGAAAACTCTTCAAATAATTCGGTTGCACCTATAAAGCCAATTATAACAGAGATTCTGCCTTCCACTCCACCTAATAATGGTACAAAAAGTGATCCTGATACAATGTTTAATTCTGATAAGAGTAATGAAAATGAGGAAAAATCAAATGCTGCACCCATGGATACATCAAAGAAATTTATAGGACAAGATTCTGCCCCCGAAAAATATGAGGTATTGCAACAATTTCCAAGTATTCCTAAATCAGAACCACTTATTGATTATTTTCAATGTAGTTACGCTAGTGGAGTTCATCGAATAGGCAGACTTTATATAACTACTAATTATATATTATTTTCTTCTGTTATGATGGCAGAACGATTACAAATTAGTTTTAAAGACGTAAAAGGTATTGAAAAAGAACAAACAATGATGATTCTTGATGGTATTGCTGTGCGACTTAATAATGGTCCAACGCATAGTTTTACTAGTTTTGTAAGCCGAGATGCTGCATTCAATATTTTAACACATTTTTTTAATGTTATGAAAATGTTGAACCCTCCTACTCAGAATATACCATACGTAATAGATACAGTCGATGGTAAAGTTGTTTTCACTACAAAAACAAGTGAAGCTGACGTCTCAAAATTTCCAGTTGTTGATTCATTAAATGAGTTTTCTAAAGTTTTAACAGATTATGGAACGGCTCTAAGTGATTTTTCATGTTTTACCAAGGAACTTATGGATCCAGTAGTGCTACCTGAGGGTAAGACAGTACTTGATGTATTCAAAGTTTGCTTTGATGATGGTACATCTTTGATGGAAGAGTATCATAGGGACCGGAAAGATACTGATCAGAAATGGGAACTATGGCGGCCAGCATTAACAGGAAGTCCTCCTTTTTCTGGTCAAAGGCTATTCACATGTACAACAATAATAAGAGCTTTAGTTGCCAAGTCGTGTCCATTTACAGAATACCAAAGGTATGCATTTATGAATGTCGGAGGACGTGAACCCACGTTGGTAGTTCAATTTTCTGGTCAAGCTTCGGGAGTGATGTTTGCAGACGCCTTTCGTGCAGAGGCATTACTGGTTTTTGCCCAGAATGATTCAAAGCTTACGATGCGAGCCTTTGGGTATATTCAATTTCTTAGAGATGTTTGGGTAAAGGGAAAAATTTTGCGTACATCAATTGATAATGAAATGCCTGAGTGTTATCGAGGGTTAAGTAGTATGTTGACGGAACGGTTAAAACAGATTAGTTTGGTAAGAGGAGTAACTAATACAACGGAGGAGACATTAAATTCAACGACCTCCACTGAGAAGGCCCTGGTATCAAGTTTAAATGTAAAATACTTTCGAATGGAATTAATTTATAATGTGAATTTCCTTCAAATAGAAGGGTTCTTATATGGCGCGATTATTTTTCTTCTTGTTCTCGGACTATTCGCTTCTTTGATTGGGCTTTACTCTGTTTTTTTCATGAACTTGGATGAGGATAGTTGGCAACTTTGTGGTGGTAGTGGTAAAGAAGGATTACTCTTCCTTGGATTCATGAAAACGTTTTTTGAGTTTTTACGACCTACAATTCTTTTTCTTCTTGCTCTTGGTATTCTGAATTTTTATCAATTACTCACCAGAGAGATTTTTTCTCTTTAGGAAAGGTGGGGATATGTGGGTTATCCAATCCATTTTTTATTTTCTGCTTATTTCACTCTTTCTTATCGTATGAACTTTGTCTCTATTATGAACCTTTGTGCTGAAGACTTATTTTTTTTTTCTTTGAGATGAAAGAGTACTTCTCCTCTTTCTTCTTTTATCTTTTTTTTTCCTGTGTGTTCCTAGGTCCCAATAGCTCAAAAAGGAATCCAGTAGTAGTTCCTATGTTCACTACAAAAACAAGTGAAGCTGACGTCTCAAAATTTCCAGTTGTTGATTCATTAAATGAGTTTTCTAAAGTTTTAACAGATTATGGAACGGCTCTAAGTGATTTTTCATGTTTTACCAAGGAACTTATGGATCCAGTAGTGCTACCTGAGGGTAAGACAGTACTTGATGTATTCAAAGTTTGCTTTGATGATGGTACATCTTTGATGGAAGAGTATCATAGGGACCGGAAAGATACTGATCAGAAATGGGAACTATGGCGGCCAGCATTAACAGGAAGTCCTCCTTTTTCTGGTCAAAGGCTATTCACATGTACAACAATAATAAGAGCTTTAGTTGCCAAGTCGTGTCCATTTACAGAATACCAAAGGTATGCATTTATGAATGTCGGAGGACGTGAACCCACGTTGGTAGTTCAATTTTCTGGTCAAGCTTCGGGAGTGATGTTTGCAGACGCCTTTCGTGCAGAGGCATTACTGGTTTTTGCCCAGAATGATTCAAAGCTTACGATGCGAGCCTTTGGGTATATTCAATTTCTTAGAGATGTTTGGGTAAAGGGAAAAATTTTGCGTACATCAATTGATAATGAAATGCCTGAGTGTTATCGAGGGTTAAGTAGTATGTTGACGGAACGTCTTCAAAATGGTACTGCTTCATCGAATAGTGAAGTAGCAGAAAAACACGAAGAGATTCTGCTACCAGTTCAAAATAATAGGACCTCAGTAAAAGAAGAGGCTTCTGTATCCCATGTGGTTTGGAAACCTTTCATCTATGGAGAGTTTTTTTTGGAGATTATTTGTGCTATATTTTGTTTAAACGCGCTTTTTCGTACGTATTTTTTCACCATTTCATCTACCGTATTTCGTATGAACAGTGCCGCTCTTCCTTCCATACTCAATAATGCTAGTATTCCTGATGCAAACCAACTGAAAGATTTTGATTTAGTTACTTTTCTTTTGGTGAGAATGGTTCGACCTCTTCTTATTAGTTGCTCAATTTGGTTATTTTATATTGTTATTAGTTTGTTACGAAAAACTGTGTCACATATGAAAGAGTAAAAGTGAAACGACAAAGAAAAAAAAAGGCAATAAGAGACATTGTAGTTTGAGGATAGTATCATTCAAATATATGTGATTTTTGCACTTGCTCTTACCGTTATCATTAATGTGTTCTGTTATTTGGGTTTTTTTTTCTCTTTTCTTTTTTTCTTCTCGGGGTGAATTTAATCTGGGGTTGGCGACTTGTGTGGATAGCTGTCTATTAAGACATGAAAAATGAGAGACCGTTCACTGGAGCGGTTTCTTCCTATTTAGAACAGCATCAGGTACTGTTGAGTGAAGGTATGACCTCCAATAAGGGTGAAAGTTCTGTTTCTGGTGGTAACAGGGTCTTTACTAATAACGGTAGCAGCGGTATGGGTTATCACTCGGGAGAGTCGGGTTTTGCAAAAAGAACACCGTCACCGCCAACATCTTACTCAGGGCGGGGAAGACCACAAGGAACCTCTCGCTATGAAGGATCTGATGATTGGAAGCAGAGTCCATCTTATGGTGGACGTCGTGACGGAAGTCACTTTCGCCGTAGTTACGGCGGATATATTAATGGTGCATCCTACACTCGCCAGGGTAACGATTATGGTCGTAGTCATTCTATTCATGGCGTTATTCCAATGGAAGAAGGAGATTTGTACCATACAGAACTAGTAAAAAGTGAGAAAGAGGATGTTTTTCGTAGTTCATCTGTGCCTACTTCACATTCAGAATCGTCTCTTTCTTTGGTGTACAACAAGAGTTCCCGATCCTCTACACCTATGTCTGGAAGTAATAAATCTGCCTTAAATGGCAATAGAGTTTTTCCTGAGATACCATTACTTCTTGAGAATGCATTGACAGAAAAGCAAACTTCACGAGTTAGAACCTGTTTACAAAACTCTACCGGATCATCTCAAATAGGAACAAAAGTGAAGGTACTTGAACTCCTGGAATATTGGATGAGTGATAAAGCGACAGGTGAGGCTATTGAAGCTTTAATTACAGAGGTTTTCCGAAAAGCCCGATTTAGTGGCGATGATACCGATGTGGGAACAAAAAATAATGATGGACATTATGGGGGTATTGGAAATATGAAGGGTAGTGAATTAAATATGGGAGCTCGTCAACCTGGTGAAGAAGAAAGAGTTCTTAACTCAAAAGGTAGATCTCCCTCGCCATCGTCATCATCATCATACTCGTCATCATTATCAGGTACCTTCACACAGAATCCATCTGAGTCAAGGGGTGCAAATAGAGAGTTGACAACGAAACAAGAACAGGAACAACCACAACAGCAGGATCAGGAGCAGCAGCAACCACGACCACGACCAGAAAAACAACAAGAGTTACGACAAGGAAGTGAAGAAATTAGGGGATTTGACGTGATAAGCAAAAGGGAGGATGTTATCACTATGTCTCCAAGAAGTAACTCTCCCTTTATAGGAGGATGTTTAACTGCTGAGGAAATAGTGATAGCACCTTCTCGCCCACGTCCACCAAAGGCACCAAAGTCTGTACCAAGCAAAGTATTAAAAAGTGAAAGTTCTTTTTCACAAAATTCTACCACAAATACAGCGACGTATGAAGATATCCCTCGTTTCTATTACCCAGAAGGAAGACCACAGTTAGCAGAAGAGAAACTCGTTGGACCTATTAGTAAAATGCACGAAAATCCACACCTAAAACTTGAAGAGGGAATGTTGATCCCTACAGCAGTTTGCACTACTCATGAGGATCGAGCAGCTGTCATGACTGCAGATACGTTCAGGGGGCGGAAGGCCAAGTCTGTTCCAATAGCTCAGCTTAAAGCAATAAATGATAAGGATGTTTACAGTTTTATTCAGAAGGAATTTAGTCGTCTTCCATCTTTACCCAGACATCATCAAGGCACACGTCCCCCCAAATCAGTTGGAAAAGGAGTTCTGGGAATGAGTAGCAGCCTACAAACTAGACATGGGGTGAACTATAGGTTGCAGCTAACATTAGCAATTCAACGAATATGTACACGGTGTTTTGGACTACCAAAATATTTTGCATTTCTCATAATGAAGATATTACAAGCGAACACAGATTATGGTAATACGAGTTCAAAGTTAATTCTTGGAAATATGCCTGTCTCGCTTTCTTCATCTTCCTTAGTTTCAGGATCATCTTCCATGTCTCAAATACCATCAGTTACAGTGGAACAATTATGGGGGTTATTTGAATCACATTTGCGTGGTCGGTGCATTCTCCGTCGAATCTTTGAAATGTTTCTTCTCAGTTCTAGAGTTCTTACAAATAATCCAACCACACCTCTCGGAAAGAGTGGAAGGTTAAGCGAAACCTCAGTTGTAGAAGAAGAACTATCACCACATCAACAACTACAACAACAACAACAACAAAAACAACAGCAGCAGAAAGATCGTTCATATTTGTTACCGGAAGATTTCCGTGCGTATATTGAGATACTACTGGAATTTCACCCTGGTCTTGCATTTTTAAAGCAGACACCCGATTTTCAAAGTAGGTATTTGGAAACAGTTATCTACCGTATATTTTATGATTTAGACCGTTTTGATCGTGGGCGTATAGCATATGCTGAAATGGAACGTTCTTGCTTCTTAGATGCCCTTCGACTAGTTGATGCAACAGATGATATAAATTCTGTACTCCTTTACTTCTCTTATGAACACTTTTACGTATTGTATTGTAGATTTTGGGAACTCGATGAGGATCGAGACATGTTGTTATCATTTCAAGATTTTATTAAATACGCTCCAGAGGGTGTAATGAACCCAATTATTGCGGAACGAACATTTACCGGTGTTGGTCGCCGAAGGACATGTGCATCAAAAAACCGAATGAACTATGAGGACTTTGTCTGGTTTTGTCTATCTGAGGAGGATAAATCAACACCCACATCAATACGGTATTGGTTTCGAATTTTGGATCTTGATGGTGATGGAATACTCTCCGCATACGAGTTGCACAAGTTTTATGATACCACACGAGAAATTGTATTGGCCCATATACCTGATGGGGCCGTCTCTGTTGAGGATGTTATTTGTCAAATTTTTGATATGTTTGATGCGGATGTATCGCGTGGATTGCGACTCTCTGATCTTCTCTCTAACCCACAGGCCGCGGCTGTGGCGCTGAACATGATGACGAGTGTGGTGCGTTTCCTGCAGTTTGAGCAGAAGGATCCGCTGGTTGCCCATCAGGAGCGTTTGCATGGGGGATTGGAGCAGACGCCGTGGGACCGCTTCGCGCGTGCGGAGTATGACCGCATGTCGCAGGAGACCCTCTCCGAGTGAGTGGAAGTGGAAATGGAAATGGGAATATTTGTGTGCTGTTGAACAGATCCTAGAAAAGGGAGAGAGAGAGAGAGAGAGAGAGAGAGAGAGAGTGAAGTAGTGGGATGGATGGAGACGAGGGGAAACGATGAGAAAGAGAAGAAGGGAGAATGGTGGGGGGAAAGAGGAGGGAAAATAAAGAGAGAGAGAGAGAGAGAGAAAGGGCAGCAGCAGAAGGAGGAAAGGGGTAGTGGTAATGTTAAAAACCCCTACCCCATTCCTTTTTTTTCTTTTTTTTTTGTAGATCAATATAGTACACAAGGAGAAAGTGCGAAATAAGAACCAAAAAGGACTGCAGAGAAGAAGAAGAGGGAGGAGCAGACAGATTAAAAGAAAAAAGACTATTGCGTACCACTCTCATTCTTCTCTTATTCATTCCTTTTCATTTTATTTTTCTTTTTTCTCCCTTTTTTTTAAAAAATTTTTGTTGCGTGTTCGTATGATAATTGCAAGCTAGTAATTTTGAGAGGCCCCACCCCTTTGTTTTTTTTTTTTTGTACAAGAGCATATATACAAGAAAGCAATATACCCTTATGTGTATGTTAGTTAAATCAGTTGTGACAGTTGCAATGCACCAAGTGTAACATCACCACCCTCTTTTCCCCTTTCCTCCCCTCGACCTTGTGCACGCATACACACAGCAAACAGAGCGGAAAAAAAAATAAGTAAAGGAAATAGTGAAATAAACGGAATAATAAAAAAAGAAGAAAGAAAAAGAAAAAGAAACACCAATAGTTATCATTGCTACTAGGTTGGAGATGAAAAAAAAAAAGCATGTGAAAATTAAAACAAGAAAAGAAAGGTAAGCGTCTTACTTTCCTTTTTGCGGTTCTTTATCTGACGCTATTTCTTTTTATCCCTCTCTCTCACCGTATACATTTATTTATATTTGTGCTTTCTCCTTTGTCTTCTTTATTCCCCCCTCTACATTGTTTCCTTTTGAATGTAATTGTAGTGTACTCGCTTTTCTGAACTTGGTGAGTGAGTATACACGTGGTTTCGCCAAGTGTTATATATTTATTTTGCTCTTTTGATAACTTTTTTCTGTTATTTATTGTATGGGCGTTTCTGTGAATACGTGTACTTGTATCTGTAGACTCTGACCTTTCTCTGTGCAGCATCAACCTAATTTACCCTTACCATGAAAAATGAAAAAAAAAATAAAGAAAAAAAGAGAGGGGCGTATTTTTGTTAAGCTGGCAGTCCCAGATCTATGACGTTAGTTAAAGTATACGTCACCTGGACTTTTTGCGTTATTATATATATATATATATTTGAGGGATTCTTGTGGAACCAATGCATGTAATATTGGCTGATTGCGATGCGTTACAGATGATACTCCCTGATGGCGTTTGGAACAAACTTTTCTTGGGGATGATGAGCGGAGTAAAAAAACAAAAAGTTAACAACAACAGCACCACCAACAAGAGCAGAAATAATGAGATCATCCTCGCCCATATGTGGTGTTTGTTTGTCTGCGAGTGGAAGTATGTGTAGAGGCGCTACTTTTTTTTTCTTTTCTATTCTTTTTTCTGTTTGCCTCTTTCTTTTTGTCTTCTAGGCTGTAGGATAAGCAAATATAAGAGGACAATAACGCATTGAAAAAAAAAATAAAAAGAAAAAGAAGAAAAAAAAGGGGAGTTTCAACACCAATAACAGCAACAATAGCAAGAGCGATTGCCACTGCTGTCCTCTCTTTCTTCTAATATACAACGATTAAACAAAAAGGTTCCTGCTACACTCTTTTCTTTGTTTTTTAGCGTTTAGAACAGTAAAAAAAAATGTGGAGGGGACGTTTATTGCAATGTGTCAAAAGCACTACTCCTACAGCTACGCCTACCGCAGAAGCAACAACAGCAACAACAACAACTACAGCAGCAGCAACTTCAGTCCCAGGAACACCAGCGCCAACACCGATTCCTTCGGTGAAAGGTACGGTGTTGGAAAGTAAACCACTTCGTGAATTTGCACCATTGCGTATTCAAAAATGGCAGACACATTGTTTAAGTGCTTCACAAAAAGAGATATTTCCCCAATTCTTACTATATCACGGAGCTCAATTGGGTCCAAGACCTCTCATCATTCTTGATCACACCACAACAGACACTGAAGATGCAATGAAAGCGGTGAAAAAGTATGAACCATTACTTTCTCAACTCTCATGGGATTACGGTGCCGTCTATGTTCCACTTCAAGTGAAATATAATGATACACCTCATGACCTTTTAAATTATTCATGTCAACAGATATCTGCTGTGATGGATGTCCTTGATGTACGCTGGACACATTTCTTAACATACTCCTATGGCTGTCTCGTCGCGGCACGTATGGCGGCCTCGGTGGAGTATCCACATCGCATAGGTACACTCACTTCACTGGACACACCGCTGGTCACACGTGAATTGCTGGTCAACATGGAGCGTCGTGAGGAGATTGCCAAGGCGGAGGGAGATGTTAACGTGCCAGAGACGGAATTGGCATTCGCCAAAGAGACACTACTTTCATCGCTGGAGAGTCCACTTCCCTGTCCAGCTGCGGCGGCAGATAAGGCAGTGTATGAGGAGTGTCTGTTTCACCCCGCAAGCATTTTTCACTCAGGGGGTCTTATCCGCAAGGAGTCGCGGTATGTGCCGGTGAAACACCTCGCGGAGATGCGGCATCCAATGCAGTTGATAGTGCCTGCCGCAAATAGTATAACCGATACGGCGGTGCATAAGGAGTTCTTCGGCCTGCGGCGCCCTGTTGTGGTGAAGGGGTGTCAGCGACATGAGGAACTTTTCGCAAGTGAGAGTGCAAAGGAACTCGCGGCGGCTCTGGATACGTGGTTGCATCGCTTTGAACTCGATGCATTTATAGCAAAACGATATGAACAGGCGGCGAAGGAAATGTCAGAGCTGATGAAGAGCTCTACGCCAGGTACTACACCGACAGAAAGTGTAAAGGGAGCAGGAGAGCCACGTAAGAAGAAGGAAAAGAAGAAAAAGGCGTAAACATTACTTTTTTCTTTTTTTTTTCTTTCCATCATATTTTTTTTTTGTGTACATATGTTTGTTGTGTGTTGTGTGTGTATTTCTGTTTCTCTGGCAGTTGTTACTAATGTTCTAGAGGGTATGTGTTGCGTTTGTGTTGCTCTTTTTTGTAGGTGGGGCGGTTTGCCGTGTTTGTGAATGGTTGACAGGGCACTGAGAAGGAAAGAAGAAGAAAGAAAAAGAAAAAGAGAGAGGGTGCAGTTTTTTGAGCTGTATTGTGGCTGCACCTAATATGTGAGGGTGAGTGGAACATACATTCACGTTACCACATGTCTTCACAAGACTTTTTTTTTGTCTCGTACTTATTATTCACATTACGGACTGTTATTATTCTATATATATATATATATATATATATATATATATATATTTTTTTTTGCTTTTTTAAAAGATTCTCTGGAGTGTTTCTAGAGTTTTCTTATCATTTAATCTCTGTCTTTTTTTTCATTTTCTTTATCTTTGAACGAATCTGAACTCTTCACATTTATCAAGTAAAACCCTCTGTTTTACTCCACTCCAATAATAACAATAACAATATGGAAGAACAAGTAGCAAGGAGTTAAACCGAAGAAAGAAGTACGTGTTAGAGAAAAAAAAATAAATAAAACTGAGAGGCGGCTTCTCAGAGGATTATTATTTTTTTACACTTGCTTTAATTCAAAAAATTTTATCGTCGAGAGTAGTAGTGAGGGTTTTGTAAAAGGGTTGAAAGAGTGAAAGTAGAAGAAAACGCAACGAAAGAAGAAACACACACACACACACACAAACACACACAAACCATCAACAGGAATAAGTGAAGAGAGAAAGAGATAAATATCGAAAAGAAAAACAAACGAACGAAAGAATAACCAATCGAAAAAAGCAAAGAATAAACAATGGATGTTCCTATCTTTTCTCCAAAAGGCCACGTTGCCTATGCAGTGAAACTGTTTGGTAGAGATTTCCCTTTACATGGATCAACGAAGGATCACTGTGAAGCACTAATGAGAGATATGGCACATGAGACAGTACAAAACGGCAGGGAAGGAAGTTGTACTTCAGTCCTATGTGGAAATGATGCCATCCTCATGGACAGTTGTTTACTAAGACAAATACAATCCCCCACATCCGGGTTTATAACAGTTAAACTTGTGAATGACACTATGAATAGGAGTATGCCACGGGGGAGAAGGAGTGGACGTACAGTTTCACCTACAATCTCAAACAGAAACAGGACAGCAGGATTAGAAGGAGGAAATTCATTTTCAGGTTTTATGACTTGTGCTGTAGAACCAGCGGTGGTTTCCTCTCCTTCTGCACTTTTTCCAATGACTCCGATTATAACGTGTAGATTAGCCAGGAAGGATTTATCTCGCTCTTTATCGCAGATCCCCAGTACTTCTGATGCTTCATTAGCGCAATTAGTACAATGCTTTAATGAAGCGGTAGTAGTTCCTCTGAAAACGATGCGTTTTCTTGGGGCTGAAGAAGGATCTTTAATTCGTTTTGAGTTTCATGTTGAAAGAATGGTGACTCCTGCATCTAATGTAGTTTTTGGTCTAACATCACCTGGTGTAGGAGATGAAGATTCATTTGATACGTACTTGCGTCACTTTATCGCCCCATTTTTCCTCCAACAAACACGTGCTATCAGTCTTGATGAGGAGTTTGAGTTCAAAAACCATGACCGCGGTCATTTACACATTAAAGTAATATCCATTAATGGTGGGTATTCCAGGTGTGCATTGGTAAACGATAATACACGCATTCACCTCGTCATTCAGCCAGAGGCTCCACCGAGTTTACAGGGACAACGTAATACATCCGTACCGCGAAGTGTCAGTCATGAACGACGATCTATTTCCACCCACAATAATAATAATAATAATAATAATAATAATAATAATAATAATAACTACATTCTTATCCCCTCACGGGATTCCATCAATACACGGAACACCACCTCTCAGCGGGATGGAGAAGTATCACCGCGACCAACCATTCCCGCGTATGTGCAACAGATAAGACAGCGAAAACCCAGGATGGGGGCTGAGCCACACAGCGCAGCCGCCCTCACCGCACACTACTCTCCACAAACCGTGGATAACAGTCAAGTGATTGTAATGGAGAAACCAAAGACACCCATGCCTACACAACATATACCAGAAGAAGGTACGGAGCAGGGAAGAGTCGTAGATGACAGGACGACGGCTAATAGCACTCCGCTTGTCGTTAGCAATACTTCTCCGGCTGTTGCTGATGCCAATGAGTTACCTGTTGTGTTAAGAAAGGTGGAAATCGATCAGATAAAAACCATACCGGTGGAAAATTTAGAGGATCATAACAGCCGATGTATTCCTGAACAAGTTGAGATGAAAGAGGACTCGAATGTACCGGATAAAGATGAGAAAATGAGTTCTAGAAATGAGAAGGATTCTTTGGTTAAAGTCTTGAGGACACCAGTGCAGATGAAGGATATTCCCTTGCAGCAAGATGATGATGAACTCTCCCATGATCTTATTACTAATTCTAATGTTACTAGTGTTCCTCCCAATGATAAGCACGAAGAAAGTGTGGACGAAGGACTTCAAGATTCTGTGGGCAATGAGGTGAAGACAGCAGAAAGTTTACCCTCCAACGCACATTCACATACTTCCAGTAAACACGCCTTACCTCAGCACGTGAATGAACAAATGGTAGCATCAGAAGAGTATTGTACGGATGATGTACGTGATAAATTAGACATTTCTCTCCCACATGAAGAAGAAAATGATGATAAGCGTTTGACAAAGCCACCACAAGAAGAAGAAGAAGGTGAATCATCCAAAGAGAAATTCTACTACGTGGATGTACCAAAGTCTTCTGTACATCTATATTATCCGGAAGAGACCGTGGACGTTATACAACAAGATGAAGAAGAAAAACCCAACAATAAAGCTTCTCTTCATGCAAGTACTACTGAGGTTTCTGAGGAAGTGCAAAACCGAGAAGTATCCGAGAAGACTCCAATTGTACGGTGTGATGCATGGACTCAGTGCGAAGTACCTGATGAGGAAATCTCTCACCTTGAGGATCAGAACTATGCTACACCGCCCACAGATAATGGCACTAGTTCAATCATTTCACCTGTTAAAGATGATCAACGTGAGACTGTACAAGGACTTGGAGATTCTTTATGGGAACATGAACCAGTAAATTCATTGGATAATATTTGTTCATACGGTGCCTCTGATATGCCAGTGCAGCACAAAGAAGGAATAAAGACTAAAGAACCGGCAAGTTATATCTCAGAAAAGGTTAACAAAGTTGTTCAAGAGTGGCAGTCTGTAAAGAAAGAGTGGCAATCGATGCCTATAAATCCTTTACTGAAACGTGAACCATATGTCGTTATAAAGATGTTTCAATACTTTGTTGCCATTTATAAGGAACTTAAACAACGACACGCAGATTGAATCGCTTTTCTTGATTCACCTTATGGACATACACTTCGAGGAGGTATGGTTGTTCGTATTTCTCTTCTTGTAGGACCAGATAACGAAGGTGATCAAGATCCTGTCCGGTGTATTAAAAAAACACATTATTGCAGTGATACGAATACTTCCAATGGGAAGAATGATAATATGAGTACCTATGAATCAAATAGTGAAACTTCATCAGTAGCTAAGGCTGCGGAACTCCTAAAAGTGAGTTTGAATGAAATAAGTACAGCATTAGGCTGTGAGGTTCTTCACGTTTTTCGTGTTGGTGGAACTTGCCCTACATTATATTGTACACTTGTCAAACCATACAGGGATGGTCCGGATGAAATTGTACTTTTAGGTGAATCATGTCCTGTAGAAGTATTACATATGACTATCATGGAGGATTTATGTAGAGTACGTGATGAGAGTCGCTCTGAATGGATGGAACTCTCTATGCAGTGGACGGAGGCAATATCTAGTGTATTGCGCCTTGGTGTATTTGCAAAACATTTAAAAACTGTACGAGAATTATTTTGGGAACTGGCATTACTAATACGAAACCCTGGGGAAGTGCGACGTGGTAATAAATACCAGCGAAGTGTAAGTCGACAGTACCGTACACAAAGTCTTAATAGTGGTAACAGTGAAGTACATGGTAATGCAAACCATGAAATGAAAAGGATAACTGCGGTATCTGGACAAAGTCGATCAGAATCAGTTTCTGCAAATAAAGTTAACAATTTCGCAGAAAATGAAGATGTTTTGTATTGCTTACAAGAACTACAAGATACTTACTACCTCTACTCTGAGCTTTTAGAACCCTTCGCTATTCAATCATTACATCAATTGGATATTGTTGCTTCTGCCACCGATGTAGCACAGTGTGAGGAGCTAATGAGATTCCTCCAAGTCAGTTATCAAGCACAAGTATCTGAAGAGGAAGCACAGGGAGGAGATACAGTTCTTCTCTCCTCATTATTATTGGTGTCAGGAGTAGAGGAAGAACGATCAGCTTTCAGTGCTTTAGTTGAATCCCACAAAGCAGGTGGTATCATGCCACTGCCACGCGAATGGTGGGAGAAAGTTAATATCAGCAATAAAAAAAGTCATACATTTTATTGAGAATTATCGAGTTTAACGCAGTGGGTAGTTGTTGCAGTTGATACTTCTTTCACACCGTTTTCATGTGTGTACAAAAAGAGTTTCTCTACTTTTTTTAAGTACTATTATTATTATTATTATTATATTACTTTTTTTTTGATTTTCTTATGTTTTTTTCCTTGTGATTTTTCTTTTTTACTCGTTTATTACCTTTCCGTACTCTCTCTATCTGAGAGATACAGAAGGTATACAACAAGTCTCTACAGACGGGGGTAAACTACAGTTGGTAAAACCACCGTGGGAATGGGAAATAATGTAGCAGAAAAGGAAAGAGGGAGTTTATTTGTCATGACACAAGTGATACTGGGGGATGGGTGGGTGTTAAGAGAAAGATAATATCCATTGGCAATGGACACTGATGTCTACAAATCATTTATATGCCTATTTATCTATCTGTACCTATTTATTTATTCATTCTATTTATCGATATATGTGTATGCAGGCATACGACGTGAACATATATGTGACTCTGCAATAATGTGCGTCTATTAGTAGACATACATACAGATACGTGCATACATGTGAAAATCTACGAACATGCAAGACATTTCTTTGTAGGGATTTTTTTTTTTTCTAGGGATATGTATTTTTTGTTTTTCTTTTAACTCGTACTTGTGGTTATTCACTCATTAACTGTGCTTCTGTTTTTTTCTTTTTGCCGTGGCTGCTCCATTTATGGTGCCTCTTCTCTCTTTTCGTTTCTTTCTTTACTTTTCATTTACTTTAAACACACAGGATTAGAGGAAGAGAGCGATAAAGCAAGCAAAGAAAAAATCAGATACCTAAGAACATCATTGCAATATATTCTTTATCTGTCTCTTTCTCACTTATCAAATTGGATATTTTTGTATTCTTCTATCTGCAGAAAAGGTGGAAAGCAAACGAAAAACGAGAGAGAGCAAAAGAAAGGGAAAGCAGAGTAAAGAAGGAAGAGAATTATTTCTATTTTTAAACCAAGTTTGAGAGATAATTGTCACTATCAGGGGCAATAACGCTACTATTATCACTTAGGTAGTCTAATTCAGACCACACTGGGGTTTCTATTATAGTGTGTGTGTGTTCGTGTGTGCGCGTACAGGAAGCACATATTAGTGAAAGAAAAGCAAACATAATCCGAAATAAATAAAAAATAACAACAGCAACATCAAAAAAAAAAAAAAAGAAAAGAAAGACGAATTACAAAAATAAAAACAAAACAAGCAACAAACGACACCAAGCAAAACTAACCAGAGGAGAGCACTTTATCCCTCTTTGATTGTTATCGCCCTCCCCCAGTGTACAAAAAATAGAACAAAACAAAAGCAATACCAAGAACAACAACAATAACAACAAGAAGACTCATCACGGGAGAGAAGGCAAAAGCAAAAAAAAAAAAAGGAACTGAAGAGTGTAAAGAAGGGGAAAAAGTGTGAGAGTTGATATTTGCGCGGGGTGTGTTGAGAGGGGCAATAATGTTAGCACCACAACCCTTCACGGAAGAACACCACGAGGGACGCGATGGCGAGGAGCAGCAGCCGCGGGAACGGACAACATCAGCTGCCGGCATCGCACCACAAGATTATTCATTTCCACACGAAGAGGATCCGCAACAACAACAACAGCAACAAGAAGAAGAAGTCGATTGGGTTCGCAATGGTGGGCGTCAACGTCTTGACAGTCGACCAGCCGAGCGGCGGCGGACGTCCACACCGCAGGAAGTCTCACCACCACTGCGCCTGCGAGTCTCAAAGAGCCCCATTGGAGTGTCATCGGCGAGGGGAACGATACACGCCGCCGCTAATGAGACGCAGGAAAATGGACCAGGGCGAAAATCCCTCTCCTCACGCCGATCATCGCCGCGTGTGAGTACAATGACACATCCACAAAATGAGAAGAAACGTGGTGTTTACGCACGACTGGTGCGGGATGCGGCGAGAAAGTTTGCCACTCGATCCCCTAGCAGACACACAGGCTCTGTTGGCGGTAAATCCCCATCGCGGGGTTTGGAGTCGGGGCGATATGGTCATCGGAGTGCGGCCACGGCGGATTCCACCGTCACGGCCACGGCCACGCTGGTTGCCACAGTTCCGCCATCCACGTCGGGGGGAACGAGTGTGTCGCCGGAGCCATCACGTGTGGGAATGGGATTAACAGTGGGTTACAACCACGAGGAAGGAGGGGAAGTAATGTCGACGCATATTCCAATTGTAGTTAGAAATGAAGGCCTTTTTACCTCCAGTGCGAGACGTATTGTCCAGCAGGCAGAACCTATTCAACGTCATAGGGAACCAAACACGGGTTCTGCCTCGGCTTCTGGTGGTCATGTTGGAGGATTAAGTAAACGACAATCCCTGTGTCGTCCTAAACGCTTACTGGCACCAAATGATATTCTTTGGAAACGAGAACGACGACATAGGCGTTCACTCTCAGGTGAACAGGGATATCCCACTGCTAATATACCGCAGTTGGTGATGGAAACGCCTGAACTTCCTTCGGTATTGGAGGTGGCATTGGCAGATCACTTCCTTGCGGCACTAATGACATGCGGGTCGGCGGAGGAGGAGCGTGTTGTGAGTGTCATTGCACCAAATGATACCCAAGAGGTATTACAGCAACTACGGCAAATGTATGGTGAGGTGCGACACCTTGGATACGGCTCATCCACACTCACACGACGGGCATCCCGGGGAAAAGTTGATCAGCGGGCAGAATGGCTGGTGACACACCGTCGACATTTAACTAGTACCATGCGTGGTATTGCTCAGTGCAATGGTGGTGGTAGACCAGATGGGGTAAATGGGGTGAATGCAACTCATCTCACCACAAGACGTATGCGTAACTTTCTGCGGATCTTCACAAGAGAAGTATGTATGACCTTTATGGATGAGTGCTGTGCTCTCTGCGCTCTTCGGCGGGATCGTGTAAGGGAAGAACAACCACAGGAAGTGCGAGCACGCGGTGTGGCCGTGCCTGATGAAGTTCTTGATCCATTTTACACACAAGTTCTCTCACGACTGTTGTTCTTTATACTTGGATGGACAGATAAAGAATCCGCGCGAGTTATGCCAGCATTAGTGCTGCAGGTAAAACGGCAGTTACCACCGTATGGGCGTATTCAGTTGCCTGCAAAGGCGTGAATTGTATGCATTGCATGAATACTTCTATAAATTAAATAAATAAATAAATAAATAAATAAATAAATAAATAAATAAATAAATAAATAAATAAATATATATATATATATATATATATATATATGTTTGTAAGTAAGTGTGTGTTTGTTTGTTTGTTCGTCTCTGTGCGAGGGAAAGAGAGATTAGGTTTTATGGTTCGTAGGGCGTTGTGAAAAGCAGTTTCTTTTCTTTTTTTTTATGCACTACAATACACTGCTCCTTATGGATGTTTATGTGTGTGCGTGTTGAAGAACGCGCGGTGAGTTCCTTTTTCCCTCTTCGCCCACTAACCCCTTTTTTTTTCTCATTTTTTTTTCCTTTTCCTTCCTTTTTCTCTCTGTTTCTAATTGTGATTCTGTGGTTCTCTGGGCTGCTGAGAATAAAGTTTCTTTCCCTTCTCTGTGCTGACTCCAATGCGACCATATTACCATCAGCAGGCCCAATACTCACAATATACAGTTACACAAACACACAAGCACAAATACAGAGAGAAAAAGGTTGTGACGGCATTTCCTGTGCGTTTGTCTCAACCAATTGTTTTTTTTTCTTTTCTTTTTTGGCTTTCGTTGATTTTTCGAAGAGAAATAAAATGTTAAGGCGAAAGAAAGGAAGAAAAAGAAGAGTATAAAAAAGAAGAAACAACAGAGAGACGTGATTGAGGAATATGCCTGGGTACAGACCATATGAGTTTTAGACTTTTCTCCATCTTTTTTTCCCCCGGTATTAAAAAAAAAAAACGTCTTTAAAAATGAGAAAAGAAAAAAGAAACAAGAGAAAGATGATACTTATTGTAGTACTAGGAGTTACTGATAATACTAAGAGGATAGGGGAAAGTATAAATGAAACCAGTTAAGAAAGTCGAAGAGGTAAGAACTGTGGGGATTCTCAAGAAGTAGAAAAGTAAGATTACGGGGGAAAAAAGGGTGTCGTAGGTAAATTGAATGGACGTTTTTGTTTTCATCTGTATATATATAAATAAATATGTGTATGAGAGAGAGAGAGGAGAAAAGTTTTTTTTTCTTTTAGGGTCAAATACACCTTGTCGATTGGGCTTTATGTGTAAAGGAGAAAAAAAGAGACAGGGTTTTGGAAATGAATTGAATGTTTGTATATATCTATGTAAAGAGTTACGGAGAAAAAAAAGATGGAGGAAAAAAAAAAAAAAGAAATTGCTAAGAAAAGTAAAGATGTATTTATTTGCTTCACCTAACAAACGACAATATTCTCTCTCTTTTTTTTTGACAGCTTGCGAAAAGAATGGTCGAACCTCGCGTAAATTTTGTTATTATCTTTTCTTCTTCACAGTCTGCCAAAAGTAAGTTCTCAGAAAAACCCACTCTCACTGACCCGAGCGGGGAACGGGTTAAAAGGGACTTCTCAGCACTTCCATTTCGTCAGTTCTGTTTTATTATTGAGAAACAATTATAGAGAGAAAAATATTGGGATGCAGTTATGTTCTCAGGTGGGAAAAGCTTAGTTCTTACAGAAAATTATTATATTACTCTTTGCTTCTTCTACTTTATATGATTTATTGTGCGGGAAGCAAGGTTTTAGATTATTCTAAGGAAAAAAAAACTCTTGCTCCTGCGCTTTTTCTTTTCCCTTCTGTAATTATTCTTGCCGTCGCTAACGCTTTTTTTTCGTTTTTTTTTTGTTTTTCCACTGTTGCTTTCGTTCATATTATTTCAGCCTGACAAATTCAGCTCTACCGCTCCGCCTCTTCACGAATGTAAATACATATACAGTCAAGGTGTGTATCTATGAGGGAATAAGAGAGAAGGATAAAGGTGATGTATTACACATATGCCTTTTATCTCAAATATACCGCCCTTCTCGGCTTGTATTTTTACCCATTTTTCCCCTTTTCTTCTTGCTTCTCATACGGTCTTTTTGAGTTTCCAGTAGCTGCACTGTTTATCTCTGCCTATCCGTTTTTCGTCTCTATGTCTCTCTTTGTGTGCGGGAGAAAGAGCGAGTAGGAGAGGAAATATACACATTACATATATATATATATATATATATATATATATATATATATATATATTTGTGTATGTTTCTGTGTTTATGTGTTTTAGGGAGGTGTAGCAAGAGAGACAGACGGAGAAAAAAAGAGAAAGACAAGAGAAGAAGAGAAATAAAGGTACGATATATATATATAGTGGAGTGATGCATGGGAAGTTGATGGTTTCCTTTTCAGTATGTTTTGGAGATTGATGTTGAACTAACCACACATCTTTGTATAGGTGCCGCGTGTCTGCCTGTTCGAAACATTACATGCTTTCAAACCGATATATATATATATATACATATATATATATATACATGTACTTGCAATAAATGCAATAGATACACAACAATAATATACCAGATACTCTGCCTTTTTATCTCCACCTAATGAATAAATGTTTTATTTCTCTTTCTATTCTCTCTTTTTTTTTTTCTTTTATCTTGTTCTTATGAACATAACCCCTATTTCCAATTCCCTCCCCGTACCCCCACAGAAGCAATACCACTCCTCTAATCCATCATTATTTATACAGTAGTACTACTATTTAACAAGCAAACAAGCAACCGTATATCTTTAACGCCCCCAAATAAAATAAAATGACAGCTGCTCAGTTTGATGCCGCCGTGGAGTACGTCCGCTCTCTCCCAAAGGACGGCCCCATTCAACTCAGCAATAACGCCAAACTCGAGTTCTACGCGCTATTTAAACAGGCAACGGAGGGCGATGTGACGGGATCGCAGCCGTGGGCGGTGCAGATTGAGGCCCGCGCCAAGTGGGATGCCCGCAAGGCGGTGGAGAAGATGTCGCGGGAGGAGGCGATGGCGAAATATGTGCAGCGACTCGTGGAAGTGACGAAGGAGAAGGGACACCCATGGACTCCACCACAGTAGAGTAAACAAGGAGTTAACGAAAGAAAAAGAAAAAGAAAGAAAAAGATCTATGAGGAATTATGAGATATAAAGTAAAATAACCCCATAACTACAACAATGATATATATATATTGAGGGAGACATATTGAGATTGAAATGGAATGAATGATTTGAGAGCAATGAATAGGTATTGTTATGGTAACGGGGGGAGGGAGAGAGGGTCGTAGTAGTGACGGGGAAAAAAAAGTAAATGAGGGGACAGGAGGGTGTGAAGCATAAGGAAAGGGAAGAGGATAGAAAAAAAAAGAAAGAAACAAACAGAGGAGAGAAAGAGCGATAAGAGCGTAGCGAGGGAAAAACAAAACATTAATGATAAATGGATAGGAGAGGCAAAGAAAGGAATAGATGTGGATGACAAACGAAAAAAAAAAAACAAATGAAATGTCAGAGAAAGATGGAAAGGAGTTTGAGGAATGAGCGTTTCTTTTTCTTTTCCTTGGTTCTCTTTTTTTTTCAATTTCTCTTTATCTCTCTTGCTTTTTTTTTTCTTTCTAGGTTTTTTTTTTCTTTGTATGTGAATATTCTATTATTTTTTTTCTCTATCTCTCTTGTGCTCTCATTGTTTTCTTCATTTATTTCTTCGTCGACTTCTTCTCTCCTCCTCTCTTGTCTGATGCTATTGATACGGAAAGGATTTTTGCTGTAATACTGCTTGTTTTTATTTATTTATTTATAATTTTGCCTTTTATTTCTTTTTGTTCTTTTATTACTACTGTAAGGGGTGTTGTTTCTAGTGATAGCGGAAGTGTTCGCAGGCAAACCTTACATCAATAATAACGATAAATCAATACAAAGCAGTAAAAAGGTGGAAATGTATTTACATTAATAAAGTATTACCAAACATAATATAAGCGATGATATTAATCATTGAGACTCTTAGTACTATTGCAGATTATTGGTAATTCTAACGCTTTTCACATGGCAAAATCCTCAGAGAATATGAGGAGGAAGTAGTGGCGGTGACAGTGTGCTGGTTGAATACAATAACAGTAAACCAGGATGTACAATTAAGAGAATTATCTGAATTAAGGCGAAGAAATAACAGCAGTAGTTAAAGAAAGAAAAGAAAAGAAAGAGTCTTAGCACTCCCGTTGTAGGGGAATGGTAGCAAACGTATAGATCCTTAGGGATGTGGTGGGGGTGCTACTACTATTACCGAACAGTCAAAGTGAAGGGAAGACGTATTGATAATAAGAAAGAGAAAAAAAGAGATAAGTGGTTTTAAAGCTGAAACTTCTGCAGAGTGTGGAACCTCTGTATTTTTGTTTCTTATTATTTCTTTTACGTTTTTCGTTTATTTTTAAATGAGTGTGTTGGAATCGTTTTTTTTTCCCCCTATGGAATGAATTTAGTGTCATCTATTACAATGAATGGTTTTGGTGGTTTTATACCCCTTTATTTCTTTTTTTTTTTTTGAAAATATTATGGGGTTTAACATTACTTTGTTGGGGCGGTATTTTCATTATTTTTTTTTGTTGTTAATTTTTCAATTAAATCGTTTATATTTCTTTGAATTATACACTATATTGCTATATTTATTCTGTTTCTGTGTTTCCCTTTTCACTTCATATTTCTTTTTCCTTCTTCTTTCTCTTATTTATATATTCAAACTACTTTGATGGCGGTTTATCTCTGTTGTTTCTATGCCAAAAGCAAAGAAAAGAACAGAAAAAAAGGCAAGGTAGGTAAAGGACAAGAAGGAATACTTGGATCAGAAGGAGCAAAGATTCCTTTTTACTGATATTGCACACTCTGAGCCTATATATATATATATATATATATTGTTTATTTCTCCATTTATTAATTTGAACAGACATATAGGCTTATTCCGGCTGCGTAAAAAAAAAAAAAAAGAAACAACAGCAAACCGAAAAGCAAACAAATAAACAAACAATCACAACAGATCCAAAGCGCTCTTTTGCACAAAGAGCTAAACACCGCGAAAGTGAGAAAAAATATTATCAGTGCCATCACCAGTGTGTGTGTGTGTGAACAGAGAAGAAAAGAAAAACTAAAAGGAAGAAGAAGGAGGGGGAATTAGAGAAAGAAAGACTATACAGGGAAGAGGAAAGCCAAATCAGAACGAACGACAAGAAAAAAAAAATAGTTATAGTTATATATATATATATATATATATTGGAAGAAGCACAGATGCGAGAAACATTAGAGGCGACGAAACCACTACTGAATGAAGAAGAAAAAACCTCATCAACCTCATCATCATTAAAAACACATGAGATGGAATTCGGAATCGATGCTGAGACTCTGCATACCATTATCACAGATGACATAGAGGGTCGACGTCTCCTTAAGGGTTTTGGCGGTGTACGGGGTTTGGCAAAGCTGCTGCGTACCGATCTCGTACGTGGATTGCCTGTGGAAGGCACAAGTGCATTAGACGCCCGTCGTGCTGCCTTCTCTGTGAATGAATTGCCACCGGTGGAGGAAGTGACATTTATGGGTCTCGTCTGGGATTCACTAGGCGATCGCATGATGCAATTATTGATGATCTCCGCCGTCGCCTCTTTACTGCTTGGACTCACCGTACCGGATGTCCACACCGGATATGTGGATTACGCCCATGGCTGGATTGAAGGGGCGGCCATTCTCCTCTCAGTGGCGATTGTGACACTTGTGAGTAGTCTTAACAATTACCAGAAGGAGCAGAAGTTTAAGGAACTCATGCGGGATGCACCGGCCGCACGCGCCACCGTTGTTCGCGCCGGGGCTCTGATGGAAATAACAGACAGGGAACTCCTCGTTGGGGATCTTCTTAGCGTGGCGGGGGGCGATGTCCTCACCGTGGATGGACTCGTTGTACACAGCAATGCCTTTAAAGTGGATGAGTCATCGGCCACGGGCGAGAATGACGATGTGGCGAAAGATGCGGTGAGAAATCCGTTTGTGCTTTCAGGATCAAATGTGGTGGAGGGAGATGCGACGATTCTCGTCACTGGCGTTGGGGTGAATTCCTTCGCCGGCCGTATCTCCATGCAAGTACGTAAAGGAAGCGAGGAAACCCCATTGCAGATAAAACTTACAGAACTGGCCGATCGGATTGGAAACTGCGGGGTTATCGCAGCTGTGCTGATGTTTGCGGTGTTAAGTATACGGGAATTGTGCGTCTCCGTTATGCTGGGACAACATCCACTACACTACAAACCGTTTCTCGACAGTCTCACGACGGCGGTAACGATTGTGGTTGTGGCGGTACCGGAGGGACTTCCACTCTCTGTTACGATTGCACTTGCATACAGTATGAAACAGATGTTTAAGGAGAAGAACTTGGTACGACACCTCGTAGCCTGTGAGACTATGGGGGGTGCCACCACCATTTGCACAGATAAGACAGGTACCATTACACAAAATGCGATGACTGTAACAGATGGCATCACAGCAGAAGGTCTGGGATTCTCATTAACAGGAAATATGGATGTGGATGAGGCAACACTGACAAATCTCTTCACATCCGCCTCACCACTTCGATCCCTCCTCGCAGAAGGCATCGCCGTTAACAGTACGGCCGCATGGAGACGTGTGGAGGATACCGTATCCCACACCAGTGCTGTGCGTCTCACTGGTAATAAAACAGAACAGGCCATGTTAACATTTGTAAATCATCTTGGAGAGGATTCTATGGCAGTGCGTGCAAAGGCACTTGAACAGGTGGGAGTCATTACCTTAACCTCACCCAATGTACCATCACCCGCATGGTCTGCCGCAACACCATCATCGGCGTTGGATAGTAATAATAACAACAATAATAATAATAATAATAATAATAATAATAATAATAATAATAATGAGGGTGTGAATAATACAGCTGCACAGTTGCTTGTACATGAAAAGGAAATGCGTTCCTACCCCTTCTCAAGTGCACGGAAACGTATGACCACCGCATTGGCGTTTCGACAAAAAGGTATTGTGCGGTACCATGTTAAAGGGGCAAGTGAGTTGGTGCTTGCAAATTGTACATATGGTTTACAACACGATGGGTCTCAGGTGCCATTAAGTCCAAAGATCACCGCAACGTTGCAGGATGCGATTATGGATATGTCGCGTCGTCGTCTTCGAACAATTGCGGTGGCATACGTGGATGAACCGTTAAAAACGTCTAATAATGCAGAATCGACAAGAACAACAACAACAACAAGAAGTGTAGAAGAGGGAAAGACGATGGATTCTCTATTCCCCCCAACAGATGAACACTTACCACCATTGACACTTATTGCTATTCTTGGTATCCGTGATCCAGTACGACCAGAAGTACCAAATGCGGTATCACAATGCCGACGTGCTGGTATTTTTGTACGTCTTATTACTGGTGATAATAAAGCCACAGCTGTGGGTATTGCACGAGAGGTGGGAATCTACGGCCGTGTCTGGTCAGGTCCTGCGGCGGGTGAACAGGGATTGGCATTGGAAGGACCACAATTCCGAGAATTTGCTAAAAGTGCGCGAAAGTTAAATCAAATTCTTCCTCGTTTACAAGTAATATCACGTGCTTCTCCACTTGATAAACAAATTCTCGTTTCGGAGCTTATGAAGCGTGGAGAGGTTGTTGCCGTTACCGGTGATGGTACTAATGACGCTCCAGCTCTTAAAAATGCCCATGTTGGTTTTTCAATGAATGCTGGAACAGAAGTGGCAAAGACTGCCTCCGATGTTGTAATCCTTGATGACAATTTCAGTACTATTGTAACTGCTATTAAGTGGGGACGCAATGTGCATGATAATATCTCAAAGTTTTTGCAGTTTCAGATGACTGTAAATGTGGCTGCTGTAATTTTCTCCTTTATTGGAGCTACTTTTAGTGGTAGTGGGGAGTCTCCGTTAAAACCTGTACAATTGCTATGGTTAAATCTCATTATGGATACATTGGCGGCACTTGCGTTGGCGACCGAATCTCCTCGTGATACCGTACTCGATCGTTCCCCACTTGGAAGGGAGGCACCATTAATTACACAACGTATGTGGACAAACATTATTGGTCAATCTCTTTATCAAGTGATACTGCAATTATGGGTCTTGCATAGTGGATACACGTTTTTTCAAGTACAACCTGGTTCCGAGGAACATCTCACTATTGTATTTAACGTCTTTGTATTACTACAACTCTGTAATGAATTCAACGCCCGTATCCTTGATGGACATCTTAACATATTAACCGGTTTAGAACGTGCCCCACTCTTCCTCCTCATAGTTGGACTTACTTTCATTGTTCAGATTATTGGGGTGCAGTATGGTGGACCACTAATGCGGGCCGTTCCATTATCCTGGTCCCAGTGGAAACGATGTATTCTTGTTTCCTCCATTCCCACCCCACTCGGTTTATTCTTACGTGCGTTTCCAGTGAAGGAGAAATCTCTCCCACCACCGCCACTCGTGCTGGATCCGGAGGAGGAGGAGCGAATGCGGAATACACCGCCACGTCCACGTATTACATTTCGAGAGGCGGCGCAGAAAGTTATTACCGAGCTTAAGGTCGCCGCACTCTTTACAGATGCTCTTTCGGCGGCGGCACAGAATGGAAAAAAACATCTGTGATATATATATATATATATATATATATGCACCTTGCAAAGTAAAAAAAAAGTACAGAAAGAAAAAAAGATAAATGAAGAGAAATAGTGTATGTGTTTTGTTTGTTTGTGTGTGTGTGAGAAAGAGATAGATAAGGAGAGAGAAGATTACAGACACACCAACGAAACAACAACAACAGTAACAGCGTCAATAACATAAGCAGAACTCTCGCAATGTAAAGGAAACAAAGAAAGAAGTTATATTGTATTAGTCTTGTTGAAAGTTTGGTGTAAGCATCTACGCAGGGGATCCTCTTTTATTTTCCTACTCTCCTATATAAATATGTGGTGGTTGGAAATATATTTGCAATAAGGCTGAGACGCCTTCAGCACTGGACGGTGATAGTGCCAGTGAAGAGCATAAAAGAGCATTTCTGAGTGTGATGAAGATGAGAACGAAGAAAGAAAGAAAGAAAGAAAGTAAGAAAAAAAAAAGATGAGTTCTGTTTTGCGCATCTTGTTTATGATTGTTATTCTTATCTACAGGCACAGGTGCACATAAAGACTCTTCCCTCTTTTTTTTTCTTTCTTTCTAGGTCTTGTTTCGTTTGTTTTTTCTTTTTTTTTTTTTTTTGGCACTTGTTCCCTTTTCTGGTTACTGCTTCCCTTCGTTTTGCTTTTATATTTCTTTTTTCTTTTTTCTTTTGAGTTTACTGATTTATTTATTTATTTAATTTTACTGCCGCTACTACTAAGCATTAAGCACTGCCCTCTCTTTTTGTGCGTTGAGTCTGGGTAAGCTGCACCTGGCCAGGGAAGAAGAAGAAGATGATGAAAAAGAGTATAGCGTGAGCGAGAGAAACAACAAGAGTAATAACAATAAGAAGAGGAAAAAAAAGGAATATCATGGTTTCGATTTAAAAAATAAAGAAGAAAAAAAGCAAGTCGAATCTTTTTTTTTCCTTTTTTTCTTTTTTCCCTTTTTCCTTTTTGACTGGTTCTTTGTGTTTATGTGTGCGTTCTGTTTGGTTATGTTGCCTCATTTGTTTGTGTCTGTGTGCTCCATGTGGAACTTGGAGAAGTGGTGTGAAGAGGGTGAAGTCCTTTGTTACAGTATTGCTATTTTATATTTAGCCGTGAATGAAGAGGAAATAAAGAAATAAAACACGAAAAACAACAACAACAACAAACAAACAAACAAAAAAGGAAAGGAAGTAATATGTGTTCAGTTGCGTTTCGTTTTGTTGCTTTTGTGAAAGGTCACTAGGGTGTATGCCTATTTGAGTGGGTTTTTCTTTTCTTTTTTTTTAAATTCTTCGTTCCTTCTACACTAGTGTTATGGATATTTTGTATTTCTTACGGATTGCTGCGAATACTGTTTACTTTAGATCTTGTTGCTAAACTTGGAGAATGCTAACATTGGAGTGTGTTCAACTTTTTATCTACATGTGAGAAAGTACCGGAATAGAAAAAAGTGATTGATTATATATAATGGAAAAGGGAAAAAAAGGAACATATACTCTTTCTCTTTCTCTTTCTTTCATATACTTACATATGCTGAGGTTTTGATACGAATCACTCATCTTTATATTGGTTTGACATTGATTTTCTCAAACTGACTCTCCACATTCTTCTGTTACTCCTTCTCTCTCTCTCTCTCTCTCTCTCTCTCTCTCTTTCTTTATTTTTCTTTCTTTATTTTTATCTTACGGTGACTTTATTTTCACTGGGATAACAAATCAACACTATTAATATTATTATTTATATAAATATATATCTTTATAGACGGCTGCAGTGTAAACATACACACACATGCGGCCAACGCCAACGCGGGGTGAGTGTGATGGACGTGTAACCGTCGCCGTGAGTATCACCGCAGGCCGCTGCACCGCAGTAGAGAATAATGGAAGAAACAGTAATATACGACTAGTGCCCAGCGAGACCGCAGATAATAATAGTAATAATAAAAATACAGCGGCAGCAGGTGGAGTTGCTGCTATTATGATTCCCACAACGGAATGGACACGACACACACCTCTCACTTCTTCCGCAGCGTTAATAGTGCGAACACCACTCATCACTGTGGAGGGAGGAGCGAGAGGCACTTTGCCGTATACAGTCTATACACACACACTAGCAGATCATATATCCACAACACTTATGCAGAAGAAGGAGGAAGCGGGTGTGGAATTGATGACAGTCGCACACGGAGCGGCGGGAAGTGGAAAGTCTATTCAACTCTTCGGTGCGGCTGTCGGAAATAGCGGAGAAGTGTCGTGTGGATATACAGGAACTGGAGATGGTCTCTTTACAGCTGTACTGCAGAGGATTTTTAATACTACTAATAATAATACTAATACTGCTGAATCAAATCCATCTGTTGCTATTAGCGTTGTGGAGTGGCGGCCCTTCTTCAATTATGAGAAGGAACGAGCACGATCATCACATCAGGAAGAAGAGAACTGTAATGTATCTAATAATAATAATAATAATAATAATAATAATAATAATAATAATAATAATAATAATAATAATAATAATAATAATAATAATAATAATAATAAAAGTCTAGAGTATAACTCTGAATTAGATGAAGACCTTACCGTTTCCATGGAGGCATTAGATCTCCTCGCACGTATCACAGATCGCAATTCCCCTACTGGTTGTTTCATGGAAGACTACGCCGATATTCCCGCCGCCCGTTATATTCGCTGTGAGAGTGTTTCAGAAACTCTAACCGTACTACACGCCGCCCTGCGTTATTCCCTTTCATGGCAATCATCACGTACAGCCTCTGCGCAGGGATCGAATGATGTATTTGATATCTCTGACACCCGTTCGAATGCGGCGCGGCAACGTCGTGTGGTAGAGGCGAGACATGATAGTGATAATAATAATAATAATAATAATAATAATAATAATAATAATAATAATAATAATGAGGCACAACAACAACAACAGGAAGAAGAATATAGATATATGCGTGGGCAAAGAAGTTCTACTAAAGTATCTGATGACTTTTTACGCCCTACAGCAGGCGCCGGTTCTCACGTCTTAATAACACTCTTACTACGACACAGTTGTGGTTCTACCAGTATTTGGCGTCTGTGGGATCTCTCAGGACCATCTGTGTGGGTGGATGATGGAAGTCCCGCCTCACGAATGGCATTTAACACACACACCGCAATTTCTCAAATGGCATATCGTTATATGCATAGAGATCAACTGCAGGGTGGATGGTGGCTTGCCCCTACACCACCAGAACACATTGAAGAGATTGTGCCTCTTTTTTCCACCCAACAACAACAACAAAAACAAAAACAAAAGGAACGAGAAGAAAGTGGTAGTGGGTTTGGTGTTCGTAGTAGTGTTGTGGGTATGGATAAGGTGACGGCTATGATTGAAGCCGCTTTACAGCATACATGTTCTTCTGTTTTGTGGATTACTGCACTTAGACTTGATGCTTGCTATGATGATATAAATGAAGATATTCTTGCAGCTGCATCATCACTTCTCTCCGGCGGTGATGGAACGAATGGACATCTCATTACAGAGCTGCGCCGCAGGCGTCGGAAGGAAAATTTGTGTGCTGCTAGTCGTGTAATAGATATGTTCGCCATACCGTTTTCTCGTCAGACGGGATTATTATCTCCACCCTTGCGGTCTCATGAGAATCCCACACTCTCTATTAGTGCTGTGACTTCTGTTAATGTTGATAATGATAATGATGGTAATAGTGATAATAATAGTAATAGTGATAATGGTGTGGCTTTGCTGGCTAGTGCTTCCATGAGTATCTCCCGCACTCCACATCTCATCTCCCCTGTAAAGAGAACACTGAGTGAAAGTGAACCGTTAAACCTTTCAGCGATTAGCAGAAAAACGTCTATTATCTCAGCACCGATGACACCACATATGACGGTAGTAAACACAAATATGTCAAATCATCACGATGTTTCTGTATCTGCCGGTCCACCATTGTCATTTCCTCCATGGTCGGCCTTTATGGATAAACCGTCATGCTTGGAGGTACAACCCCCATACTATCACTCTCAAGATCATCATTATCAACAACAAGTAAAAGAAAAAGGAGAAAAAGGAAAAAAGAAAGAACATAGCGAACAACTGCACATGTCGGAATACGCACCCCCACCTCCACTTCCACTATTACACCTGACACCACTCTCTAGTGCGAAAGAGTTGGGTAATAATGGAAGTATGGGTGATGGGGGTGGCGGGGCCTCACCACTATCACCTCCATCCGTATCAGGTACAGAATACCCAGAGGAAAGCATGAATGCAGGTAATAGTATGATAGTTAAAGGTAATTCTAATTCTAATTCTAATCCTAATCATCATCATTATCATCATAATAATAACATCACAAGTACTAGTAATAAGGATGATTTTCAGTTTAATACAGTAGATGGTACCAGTGGTGTGAAGTGGAGCAATACGTCTAAAACCACAAACACTGATATGATTGAGAGATTATCATTCGTATCACTTCCTTGTAATAATGATCATACGGATAAAATTTCAAATGATCGGGTTGATGTGAATGTGCGAACCAGCGATAGAAGGAGTGAGAAATCAATATTTCGGGATGTGGGACTCATGCATGTGTCAAGCAGTGGATCTGGTGATCTCGCCAATACAGTTCAAGCATTACTACAACAACCACTTGCAGAATTGCAAGAACTGACACAACGCACTCAAGCAGAGACACGACAGGAACATAGACGTGCTATTGCACGGCTTAATAGAATGTTGTACTCTGATGCCATCGTACTGGGAGATTTACAGAGATGTGTGAATCAGCAAGAGGAACAAAAGCAACGTATTTCAGATGAAATGAGAGGAGCGAGTGAGTCACATGTACAGAAGAATAGCGTTGTTGAGAGTTACACAAGGGGAGAAGAATACAATAAAGTATCTGTAAAGTTATTTGGACCATCCAATTCATTGCAAACATCCTTAGAGCGTGAACTGATGGGGTGCAGTGGTAGAGGAGGAGGAGGAGATATTTACACACGTCCATGTGGATGTACGAGAAGAAAACAAATGAATACAACAGATAGACCAGTGAGTCCCACAAGAGAGTTGATTGCCGCAGAAAGAAAGATACGATTTCTTGAACAGCAGGTACTGCGATTAGAACACGAAAACAGTGAGTTACGAGCGGAGATGAGTTCCCGTCGCATGCGATATAATAATAATAGAGATGATATCGCAACAACTACAACGCTTAAAGGCCTTGAAAGTGTATTTAATGATATATTACAGCGATGTAGTCAACTGTATACTGAAAAGTCAAAAGAGGCAGAACGTGCACGACGAAAATGTGATGAGGCCGTTGCCGCTTTAAAACACCTTCAACAAGAACAACAAGATATTAGAGAACGAGCGGAGTTGGGGGATGTATCGCGTAGAGTTATGTTGACAGACAACAATAAAACGGAATTGTTTGCAGATACCACCAATCGACAGTACTTTAATAATCAAGACCATGACCATCTGTGTCAAACTGTTGTTGCTAATACTACTACTAATACTACTAATGCTGTTGCTGCAGGACCATCAACTGATTCTTTCACATCGTTAGCGCCTAATGTATATCCTGACAATGCTGTTGCAGAACATTTACGCCGTGTGCTTCTCCGGGCTACAGTATTTGCCCCAACCTCTGTGGATAATCCTCCTCAAGAAGAACAAGCACAAGAGCTCTTGCTGAATAATAATAATAATAATAATAATAATAATAATAATAATAATAATAATAATAATAATAGTCAGCGGCGGAGAAGTGATGACAGCAGAATAAATGGCGTTGCACTTTCTATTGATCGAGGGTCAGAAGTATCGGTACCGGTGATGGAAGTGAATGGAAATACATATGGTGGTATGCGTGCATTTCGAGAGGCCACAGAGACCGTGCGGGATATCGCCTTGCGGGCTTTGTGTCTAGCAAAGAAGGTTGTGCAGGAAAACCAACACCAACACCAACAACAGCCATCCTCTGCCAATATGAGGACATGGGATGGAGATCTCGTAAGTAATATAAGTAGTAGTAGTGGTGGTGCTGTGCTAAACCAATGCACTGCAGCTTTAGTGCGTGAGGAGGCAAATGTGTATCGTGCTATTGCGTCCCTGCAGCGTGAGGCTGCGGAATTGCAGCATGTGGTAGTAGAGTCTATGACGCATGAGCGGCAACTTCTCAATAGATTACTGTTGTCGTAGTTTATATATATATATATATATATATATATAATATATGCCTGCGAAAGCTAGAGAAGACTGAACAGGGACTGACTGTCATTATCTTTTAAAGTTCTGTTTTTTTCATTCATTCACCTTTTTTTTTTAGATTACAACTATGTTGGATTCCTTTTTTTCCCTTTGTACAGTACATCCACTGATTATGCTCTGTTTTAGGGTTAGTGGTGATACGGGTTCCTACGGCTGCTAATATTGCTGTTTATACGTTTTTTTTTGTTATTATTTAGGATTCTTCTGCTTTACTGGAGAGTTTTTGGAAACATTGTATATTCCCTTTTTCTCTTTTTTTTTCTGTATTTACTTCTTTATGATCATATATAATACATTTATGGACTCTGGGGACTATAAAAATAGCAGCAGGAGCACTGGTAAAAGGCAACTGGGGAACAAGAACAGAAGTATAACACAAACTCTAACTTCACACATATACATAGAGAAATAAGAAGGAAGTATACATATAAACATACATATATACAGACCTGGGAGTATTGTGAGTAACACGAGGAGAGTGCGTGAAGTCTAATATACATATATTTCGCTCACATTTCCTCTGTTTCTGCTTAAGCATACCGCGTAACATTTCTACGTACTTTTCAGAGGACGGAAACAAACAAACAAACAAACAAACAAACAAACAATGAGCTCATACTGCGAGGTATGTCGGTCCCTCTTTGACGTGCCACACCATCATTATTATTATGGTGATGATGATCGTCGGATTATCCACGGGAGTTTCCCTATAGAAAATGTATACGGAGTGACATCTCCACATCATTCAAACACTCGTTTTGGATCCCCAGTTTCAGCATCAGCATCGGGAGTAAACTCGCATTACGGTGGTGGTGGCAGTCGTCATAATAGCCCCGGAGTGACCTCAGCAAGACAACGGAGAAACAGCACCAGTAGTGGCGGGGTTCAAGAACAACAAAAACAGCAACAATGGTCTACTCAACATCGAACACCATCACCAGCATCGCATGCCTCTGTGGGTGTTGTGCAGGATAATCCATCATTGCGAGGAACATCTTCAACACCAGTACAAATAAGAGTATCAACGGGAACGGGAGCTGAACGTGAGACAGTAAACTCACTGCTACGCATGCATCCTAGAGCTCGTGCTAGTGCGCTGGTGCGTACACCCAGTTATCGTGGTTCTTGTAGTGGTTCCAGCAGCATCCGTAGACGAAGAAAACGAAGAATACAATTCCGCCGTGGACGTGTGGGTAGCGGAGGAAGTAGTACACGTCATGTTAGTGATAGTGTACGTTCATTAGAGACAGGAGGGGCCTTGCGTGGACGTATGACACAAAGTTCAGATCGTCTGCAGGATACACTGGATCGTATTCGTGAGGCCATACGTCGTGATAACCATGCTGCAGCTCTTGCAGCCTCCAATACCCCTTTAGCTGAAACCACAGGGATGAATACAACTTCTAGTCCTACTATTAATGTAGACCGTTTTGATAATGATGAGAATACGGCAGATAGATTATTTCTAGATTCGCTGCGCGGAGGAGGCAGCGGTATTTATGAGGCGTTATCGCAGCATGACATATTCGCTCCTGTAGAAACTATGGGAATGACAACAGCACCAGTAATAGAGGAAGAAGAGGAAAGAGGAGAAACGAGAAAGAGGATGACTGCAAGTGAGAACCCTTCTGGTGCAGCTGGGATGCTTCCGTGGCAGAGTGGCTCAAGTTCTGTAATGGGAGAGAGTGTTCCACATGCAATGTTCATGGAGCCGTCTAACACCACACAAAGAATTTCAGGTAATAATAATAATAATAATAATAATAATAATAATAATAATAATAATAATAATAATAATAATAATAATAATAATAATAATAATAATAATAATAATAATAATAATAATAATAATAATAGTAATAGTGGTGTCAGTAATAATAATAGCAGTAATAACAGTAGTAGTGATATTACCAGCAGTGATAGTAGAAACAACAGTGACAGCACTACTACTGCTAGTGGTAGTAGTACTGGCAACAATGGAAGGGAAGTTACCTTGTCTTCTTCAATTCTGCTTTCACACCAAGAGAGTGGGAGACGACGACGACCGCCTCGCTTACCATACACAACTACAACTTCTTTGATATCTCCTGAGATCGGTGAGGCACCCAACGAGCCGGTTCTATCTACTACTACTGATGCTGCTGCTGCTGCTGCTGCTCTTGTTGGTTCTACCACTCCCTCCACTAGGAATAGGAGATCACAACGTAACGCCTCCGTATTACCTGTGGAAGGTGCACCAGAGTCCCCCTCAACTGTTGCTACTTCTTCTAATATAACTCACAGGGGACGTATCACTCCAAGTCGACGTCGAAGTGATAATGCACTAGAAAATATTGAAAAACTTCGAGAGGGTTTTGTGGAACTCTGTGGAGCCGTACGGGAGGATTTACATGCATTGCATTCTCGTGTTGACAAGCTACACAAGCAACAGAAGGAGCAGAAAAAACAGCAACAACAACAACGAAATCTGCTGGATGCTGTGTTGACAGGTTTATCACAGCCGCAAATATCTAGAACACAACAGAGTACGGAGACTGGAGGAATACAATCATCCATAGCGTACGATAGGTTACTAGCAGAGGTGAAACAGTACGTTATGTCAACTGTGCATCAAGTGTTACAACAACAACAACAACAACAACAGCAACAACAACAGCAACAACAACAACAACAACAACAACAACAACAACAACAACAGCAGCAACAACAACAACAACAACAACAACAACAAAGGGAGCGTACTGTAAATGCACACGAATTTGGTGTTCCTACAGGTGAATCTATACCTTTTCCCTCTTCAACATTGCCAGTCTCACCGCCTCCATGGAGCACTTCGCCCGAAAATGCGTTAAACAGTTACTCATCAGCGACATTTCATGCTCATGTGCGGCTCGCCGTACGGTCTGTGCTATCAGAAGAAGAATTCTCTCGTGATGCAAGAAATTTGCGTCTGGAGCAGCAGGAGCAGCGGCGAAGTATGAGAGCATTGAGACGGGAATGGAGACATAATTTTTCTTCTTTGGATCAACGAATTAATGTGCTTGCTGATACTCTTGGGTCAGTCCAACTTGATGTGGAAGAGTTGCGATTACTGTTTGTTGTTCCACCCACAGTACCACGCTCCTCTAAAACAACCGCAGGAGCAACAACAACAACAACAACAACAGCCGCTGCCGTTAGACAATATTCCGTTCTTCCACAGGATCGGGAAAGTTCAGACCCTCTTGTCTTTCCTCATACGTCAGGTGTACCCCACACCGCCGCTGAGGTATGGGGAACCGAACAACAACAAAAACGAGAGCAAAAAGAACCAGAACATCTATATCAGACGGGTGATGATCGTCTGCTTCGCCATGTGGAGTTTCTAATCTCAGACGCGGAGGAACGCTGTTTGCGGCAAGTGCAGGCGGAGATAATGCAACCAATGCTTGATCACGTGCGACGACTAATGGGCTCACATCAGTCGATGATTGATACAGTTGTGGAAAGTCGATGTTCACAGTTGGACACAGCCATGCAGCGTGAACGCCACGGTGTGGAGTTGCAGTTGGCAGATGTACGTTCGCGTATGAGTTCCCTACGCAGTGATCTACATCGTGCAATGCGAGACCTTAGTGAGAACCTTAATGTGGCGTGCCCAGGACTGTGAACTGGCTTTCTCTCTCTCTTTTCTTTTTTTTTCCTTTCTCTTTCTCCTTCTCTCTCTTTTATATATCTCTCTCTCTCTGGTGTTGCTGCGGCCAATTCCATACATACATACGTCCCGTATTCATATTTTTTTCTCTGTGTGAGGATGCGTGCCTTTTTTTTCCTTTTTTCTCTTTGAGAGATGATAGATCCATCCATGCTTTGTGGCTACGTGTATTGGAAGCTTTCTTTTTCTTTTTTTAAGCTATCAAAAGGCCTCATTCGTGTGCCTCTCACACTCCTCCTCACTTTTTGGTTTGTTTTTTCTCCACCATAAGCATATCTGCCTTTATTTATTTTTATTTTCCTTCTCGCCATCCCACTCTTTCCTGTTTCTTTTTTTCTTTTTCTTTCTTTCTTCTATCTTTCCCCACCCCATAGACTCCACAGCGAGTCCCCTGATGATCTCTGCTGTCGCTAGATTTGCTGCATTGACGGCTCGCGGAGCACCACACATGCGTGTAAGAAGTGGAATAATTGTTGGAATGTGCCGCCGTCCTGCCGTTACATCCTTCGCAGTGAATTCCCACTCTCCCGCTCCTCTACTCGTTATGCAGAGGCGACAGCAGGGGGCCTTATCAAAGTTACTTCACGAAAGCAGTGATCCGTATCTACTGCCTATACAGGAAATGGATATACCACGCATTGCCGCCATTGTCCTCACAAGAGAGGGAAAAGAACTGCACCACCTCTTTGATGGACTCATCGCCGTAAATGTCACTCTTGGCGCCCAAGTGCGGAGTGGGGCGGTGACGCAAGAAGAACTCGATGCGGCGTTTTCTGTTTACACAGA
The DNA here is from genome assembly GCF_022059095.1 of Trypanosoma melophagium. NCBI lineage: Eukaryota > Euglenozoa > Kinetoplastea > Trypanosomatida > Trypanosomatidae > Trypanosoma > Trypanosoma melophagium. The sequence continues at coordinate 149,478 of NW_027125148.1, read as the reverse complement.
GGTATTGCGTCACGCACCAACAACAATATCTTCTCCTTGCGATAAGGAAGTTCTTGATAATAATAGTAATAATATAAATAATAATAATAGTGCGGCTGTTCATCATGGTGTTGTCGAGAGACGTGTTCCAGAAGATGTTTGGAAATCGGAGTGGGAGGCACTGGTAGAGGAGTTTCTTGTTATATTTCGTGCATCAGGTGACACACGGCTTTCTTAGCCCCTTTCTTTTCTTTTTATTTTTCACTTTTCTTTGTGCTGTTTGTTGGGTTGATCTCTTGTTGAAACTTTCTTTGTTTTTCGTTGCTCTTATTATTGTTGTTAATAACCCTTGTTGCGTACGTACATTTGGGTAAATTTATCACATTCTTCAGTTCACATGATATTCTTATTTCCATGTTTGTGTTTTTCTCTCTTCTAATCTTAGAGAAGTTGTGTGTTTGTGTGTGTTTGTTAGACGGTGTCTCTATTTATTTATTTTATTTCATTTCTTTTATTCTTTTTTCTCTGTGCTTGTGGGTTTCTTTGCTTGTTGGATTCTCAGGCGCTATACACTACACTACACCAAACTGACAGCTGCAGTGGCTGGGGGATAGCGCAGGGAATCACATTACAAGGCTTGTTTAAAAGAAAAAAAAAAGGACCAGAAAAGCAAGAGAAAATCAAGAGAAGAAGAAGAACAACAACAAAAACATAAAAAAAAGACAAAACAATAAAAAAAGATCAGAAACGTGCAGTCCTCAAAGTTAAAATAAACCAGCAGAAAGTGAAGCCTTCGTGTGATGTCCAAACAGCAATGGGAGGATGATGAGGCAATTTGGAGGGCCGCAGAGCGTGAGGCGAATAACAACAAGAATAATAATAGCAATAATAACAACTACTACAATGAGGAAGAAGAAGAGGATGAGGAGTTGTTGAGAAACGTGCCGTGCGCCAACGATGCGGTTTCATTTGTTCCACCCACAGCCGACAGCTATAGTTCCTCACCTACACCAGCAGCAATAACCAATAAAGCGTCAAGATCAATATCAACAACAACGATGGAGATATCTAAAGGTATCTGTACTCTTCCTCCTCTCTCTCAGACGTGTTTTATGATGCGTGGGGACAATGGTGTAGTGCGTTGGCTCACGGCATCGGGATTAGATAAACGTCAAGTCTTGCGGAAACGTGGGAGAGAAGAAACTGGGATGAACATAGCGGAGTATCCACACCAACAAGAAGAAATAGCAGAAGAGGATGGTGATGGTAATGATAATGGAGAAGGAGAGGAAGAAGAATTGTTGAGTGTTGCACAGGAGTTGAGCCGACGGCGGACTGGTACTGGACTCGGCTATGTGAGTGTTCCCGCTTTATTGCAGCAGATTTACGAAGGAACAGCAGATAGTCATAGAAAGAGTCAGATCCTAACAGACGAGAAGAATAAACAACAACAACAGCAGCAGGAAAAGAAGAATAGCCGAGGGGACGATACACTGTGGGTTATTAAGTATAGTCCCAAACGGTTCCGTGATCTTCTTAGCGATGATTCCACTAACCTAAAACTGCTGCAATGGATGAAGAGTTGGGATGCCTATATCTTCGACGATAATACTACAAATGATGGTAGTAGTACGGATGTTACTACGAATATTGTTTCTACGGGATTCGTCTCTGCTCCTAAACGACCTGAAGAACGATTGGCAGTTCTAGTGGGTCCACCTGGTGTGGGAAAGACGACTCTAGCACATGTACTTGCTGTACATTGCGGGTATGAACCAATTGAAATAAACGCCAGTGTGGATCGCACAACATCGGCGTTGGAGAATGCTATTCAACTTGCTGTAGCACCCGCAAAACCAAGACGTCGTGTACATCCTTTTTCTTCTTCTGCGAATAAGACAACACTCGCGGCGTCATCATCATTACTATCATCATCATCAACCACAACAAGAACACGAGAAGAAGAAGAAGGAAGAGGAGGAGGTATTTCACTTGTAGAGATGATACTGAGACCCAAATGTCTTATCATTGATGAGATGGATGGTATTGCTGCTAACGTCGCTGCTTTTCTTTTAAAGCAGGATATTCACTGTCCTGTATTTTGTCTCTGCAATGATTACTACACACCTTCCCTGCGGCCTCTGCGACGACAGTGTCAACACGTATACCATTTCCAACCTATCCGTCCACAGAGGTTGTTATCCAGACTTGGTGAGATTGTACAACGTGAGGGATTAAACGTGAGTTCAACGGCACTTGCGGAGTTAGTGCAATCTAGTAACGGTGATGTACGATGTTGCCTCAACACTCTGCAGTTTCTGTATCGTCATACATCACCGGGAATGACAACGATGATGCATGCGATGCAAGGAAAAGACACGGAACTAGGATTATGGGAGACATGGAGAACGGTTTTTGTGCGACAGGATCGCAGTAAATACATTCAAATGCTTCGTAAGGAGTACGGTGTGGATTACGAGGCGACTGTGATGGCAGGCATTCAACAACACACCACAACAGCAAAGAAAGCTATAATGGAGAATAGTGAGAAGAATCCACAACAACAAAAACCAGAAGAAAATGAATATGTCACACAAGGGTTTCGAGTGGATCCGGGTTATATTTATGTTTCTCGTGCAGTACAGCAGTGTGCGGAGTCACGTACACTTCTAGATGGTCTACAGGAGTATTATTTACAACGACCTTATGCCGATTACTCACTACAACGCACTAGTGCCATGGCGGATGCCTTTTCATTTCATGACTATCTCTCTACATGTGCCTACCAAAACGCCACCGCCAGTGCGACACTCATACCATTTGTAGATCAGTACGCCTATACAACCGCCAGTGCGTGTTTCTCATGTTGTGGTAGTACTTCTGCCCGTACGGCGGCCCCGCTGGGTTTTCCGCGGGAGTCCCACACGGCCATACGACAAGAGACGGAATCTGCATCTATTGCACGTACACTACGTGATGGTTGTCGTGGTCCACTCGCCGCACATTTATGTTCAATCGCCGTTCTCGCCCAGGAAGTGGCCCCGTTATTGTTGAGGTGTTTATGTAATGCCTCACTGCGCACTCCGGCGCATTCTATTGCCTCACTCAACGCATTAAACCGCGAGGATCAGTTCTTACTGCAGGCCTCCATTGCACGTCATGCGGAGTATGGACTCACGTACGCCCGCTCATCATTCCACTTGGCAGAAACAGGAGCGGCAACAACAACGACATCATCCTTACCATCATCATCAGCTTTAACTACGTTATCATTCCCTGGAGGAGGAGGAGCAGCAGCAGAGGAAGATGTAGATGTAGGTAATAACGGAGTTGTGGATGAACATTGGGAGTTGACACCACCTATTCATCGTATTGGGTGTGTCTCTCTACATACAATACATAGAAAACATACAAAACGAGTTGGATTTGCTTTGGGAGCTCAGTCCAATAGTGGGTTTGCTGCTTCATCATCTTTTGCTTCCCCAACGGCGTCAACATCGATAATGGTTTTGCGAATGAAGGAGGAGATGAAACAACTTATGGTGGGAGAAATCCAGCGGTACATCATACAGAAAAAGGCAGCACACTCCACCATAACGGCAGCGAGGAGGAGCACTGATAACAATAACATCAATAACCGTATGAATAACAAGAATGAGGGGATTTTGGCAGCGTTGGGCGGAAAGAAAGTAGATGAAAGTGGACTGCCAGCAGCAGGACGTAAACGTGAGCGGGAAGGAGATGAAATACTGGAAAATGAAGGCAATAAGGTGAAAGAGAGCGTAGTGAGCTTAGAGAACAAGGGTACAACAAATATGAGTCACCCTATATCTCATCTTGAACCAAATATAACGTCTAACAACTCTATTCTACCCAAGTCAACTGTATCATCTTCATCTGCTCCTAGTAATATTACTAATATTACTAATACTACTGGGAAATCAAAGCCGAGTGGAAAGCGGGATTTCTTTGGACGTCTTATTCCTGAAAGCTCAACCAAAACAACATTATCGAGTAGTAGTCGACGTCCTGCGGTTGGAACAGCAGCAGTAACGGCAGGAGGGATTGTGACAGGAAGGACGGCGGCCAAACTGACGGTACAATACACATACCATGATGGATGCACAAATGCTGTAAGAATTCCTGCCTCCTTTGAGGATTTCTAAGGAGCAGAGAAAAAAAAAGAAAGAAAAAGAAAATGTGACAAGAGAGGTACGACCGCAACAAGCTGGCCTTTGCTTTTCTTTTTTTTTGTTGCCAAACACACACACACTCTTTCTTTCTTTCTTTCAGTATATATTAATAATATAGATCACATTCTTTTTGATTGCTGCTCTGCCCTCAATTCCACTGGTAGAAGCAGCAACAGCGGCAGTACCGGCATCCTTCGTAGGGGTACGAAGGGAAAAGAAAAGGAAACGAAAAACAAACATTATCCCATTGTTAGTTTATTTTTTCTACTCATTTTTTTTTTCTGCGTTTTCTAACTTCCTTTTTCTTTTTTCTGCTTCTCTATTTTGATACTATATTCACTTTTGCACCATTTTTTTTTGTTTTGTGTGGTTTCTCTTTCTTGGATAGTGCATATGGAGTCTCCCACTGGGTCTAGCCCGCGTATCAGCAGTGCTGCTGCTGTAGAGATAAGAGGAACGTCCTCCGCATCAACAGTATTGGGAAATACACCTCCAGTAACAACAACAACAACAACAACAACGTCATCATCACCACCCGCGTCTGATCCCAGACAACAGTATCAACGACAAGGATATCCAGAATCTCGGAATGCCACAATGTTACCGAATTACAGAACGAATACCCACCAAAGTCAACAACAACAACAACAACAACAACAACAACAATACCATCATCATAATAGTAATAATATGAGTACCTGTAGTAGCAGTAATGATGCCAGTCTTCCACGTCCGCTTTACCCTGAAAATGCTGCTGAGCTACCGGAGGAGGTTTTGTCGTACTTTGAACACTGGGCCTCACCAACGGAAGTACTGCAGCTTCGCTCTATGTGTACAGACATTGTGAATTTATATAAGAATAAGGAAATGAGTCTCCGTCGTGAGTTGGAGGAACTAAGAAAAGAACGGGAACTACTGATGCGTGAGGCACAGGATACAAAGAAACTTCGTCAATTGTACAAGGCAGCCACTGTGGAGTATGAAAAATCACAACAAGAGCGAAATCAATGGGAGGAGGAACGTGAGATAATGCGATTAAAACTACAAAGACTGAGTGTGGATAATCAGCGACTACATCAGGCTGTTGGAAAAGGCGGAGGACGTACTTCTACTTTACAACTAGCACGTGTAGGTGTACCGCCTATTCTGAGATCTCCTGGTACTATAGCTACGGCTACTGGGGCTGTTGCTTTCAGTAATACAACCGTACCAACAACAGGATCGACGATAGCAACACCGTCACCCACTTCAAGTTCGACAGCGCGGCACATGCATGAGCAACGCATTGCCAACCAACAACAACAATATCAACAACAGAAACAAAAGCAACATAATCAGCAGCAGCCACGACAAACAGATTTCGAGAGTGGTAGTGGTATCGATAGCGGTATCAATCCCAATCCCTCTCATAGTGGCACTAATAATAACAACAATAACACCAGTAATAGTAGTACAGAGGGTGATTATTATTACTATTATAACAACAATAACAACCATAGCAGCAGTAGTATAGGCAGCATCAGCATCAGCATGAGTCAAAAACGCTCAGAAGCGCTGCGTGAACAACTGCGACTGGTTGAAGAACTCCACCGCCGTTCCATGGAGTATGATGAGTTATCCAGTCGCTTTCGCTTTGCCCAGACAGTGTGGGATATGACCGCCACCCGCAGTGAACACCGCCTGCTGCAACTCACCGCCGCTAATGAGACACTGCGGGCACAACTCCGTCAAGCACGTGCCGCGGCAGAAGATGCGACAGGACTTCATCATACTGTTAGTGCACAATTAGAGGAGTGTCGAGTGGCCGCCGATAATGCCGTGAATGCCTTACAAACCGCAAACAACAGTGAACACACACGTGTGGAGGAGGAACGCCGGCATACGCAGGAGTGTATGGTCGCACTGAAAGCCACACACGCAGAGGAAATGGCACAGTTGCAGCGGCAATTGCAATCAACACTAAATGATGTGGCCCACACACGTGAGAGTTTACTGGCAGCGCAGCAGAAACAACATGAACAGGCAGAGATACAGCGTCAAGCCCTCTTAACAGATGTGAGGGCGTTAGAGCAGAAGTGTGGAGAGGCACTGAATGCACAACAGGCAGCACAGGCAGCACTCGCAGAGGCGGTTTCGTCTTTTAAACAAAAAGAACAGCAATACGAGCGGGAAATACAACAACTGCGATTGGCGCAACAGAAGTGTGAGAAGGAAAAGGAGGAGGAAAGCACAACCATGCGGTCTCTGCGGGAGGAACATGCGAAACTCACAGAAAGACTAGAGAATACAGAGACAGAGCTACACACTTTGCGTAGTCGTCTTCGTAAGACATTAGAACAGTTGCAACAACAACAAGAAATAGAGGAGGAACTCACACTCACACGTATGCGTGCAGACGAGGCGGAGTTGGAAGTGCGAACACAGGAGTCCTATTACACAGAACAGATGCGTCTTCAACAAACAGCCCTTACAGATTTGCAAAAACAACGTGATGAGGAAGCACGACGATTTGGGCACATCATAGAGCGACTGCAGCGACGGTGTGCGGCTAGTAAAATACGTCTCGCCGCTGCTGTGAAGGGTATCACACAATCTGAGACTGGAACAACAACGAGGAGAAAGACGAGAAAAACAACAACAGAAAAAGAAGAAGGGGAAGAGAAGGTGTCTTGTGCACCTGGTGAAGAGCAGAAGGAAAAAGAAAAGGGAAAGAGAATGACACAAGGTGGGGAGTCCAATAGAAATAATGGGGCAGATGCGGTGGCATTGCTGCAGCAATCAGCCGATCTCGCGGCTACATTGGCTCGCACCATACACCGAGAAGCCTTTGCAACATAGAATGAGAATGATGGGGAACTCTACAGAGTTTATATTGTTCATATAAATACATCCATACATGTCGATTTCCATAGAAAGATGCTAAAAAATAGAGAAGAAAATCTTTTGAATGGGTTAGTTAGTTAGTGAGTGATTGATTGAATGGAGAGAAAAGAGGATTATTACGAAATCTCTGTGTGAGAACAAATGGTTACCAGTCCCATGTTTTATGCTACTAGTAGGACTATTACTACTATTAGTATTCTTGTTCTTGCTGTTGTTTATTAATATTATTATTGTAGTTATATTTGATTTTTTTTCACCCCTCCGCGTTTTTTTTTCGATGTCATTACTCCATTTCTTCTCCCCTCCTTTTCTTCCACTGTTTCTGCAGTATTTTAGTGGAAAACATGACCTAGGGAATCGGATCAACACCCTATTCATATATATATATATATATATATATATATGAATATTGATTTATTTTGTGAAAAAGACTCTATGGGGGTAGATGTTCTGGAAAGCAATCACTAATATAATTCATTATTCTTGTTTTTTTTATCCCATTCTTATACCTCTCTTTTGCTTCATCCCTCTCCTTTCTCTTTCTCTTTCTTTTTTTTTCCCGCCAAGAGGAAAATTGCTATTTATCCTTTGGTGTTGCTTCTTGGTTTCTTTACCGTATTTCTCCACAGACGAGAGAAATGGGCTGTAGTCAGGCGAAGCTCCGAAAAGGATCACCACAATTACCACAACAACGTAGTGGGCAACAAGCTGTTCAACGGGTGCAGTCGAAAAGAGAAAAACTACAACAACAACAACAACTACAACAAACACGCCAACAACAACAACAACAACAACAACAACAAGTACCACCACGATCACACCAACGACAACAACAATCTCCCTTTCAACCTCAGTTGCAGAAACAACAACAACGTCATAATCAGCAGCAGCAACATCAACGAGAAGAAGAGAATCAACTGAATGCCTCACAAGTAGTTGGGGCTTCCAACATAAATGAGTACCGCAGTCTTGACGCTGTGGGGCATAACTACTCCGTTAGGGAAGGCCACACCACCGCCGATAGTTCAATTGGACCACTGCCGCGATTTAACGAAAGACACACGCGAACGGCGGGAGCCTCACATATGACATCGCCGACGTCCTCATCGTTTTCAGCATTAGTGGTATCCACATCCGTCTCTGCGAGTGCACCACCGCAAATGACAAACACCACAACGTCCCCAACAGCCGCCAACACACCGGCGGCGAGAGAAATTATACCAATACCACACATCCACCCGCTGCCACACCCACAACCCGCGTCATCGTCCACAATAAAAGTAAAAGAAACAACAACAACAACAGCAACCACGTCAGCAACAGCAATGGCAATGGCAATGGCAAGACGAACATCCGTAGCCCCAGCATCCGCGATAACAGGAACTACACCAATACAAACAGCAGCACCACCACTATCATCATCAACGGCAACACAAGCAGGAACAACAACAGCAACAACAACGGCTGTTACAGGCGTAGCGTCTCCAGGTCCATCGGTATTGGCAGCGATGGCACAATTCCGGGGTGATCGTCTCTCAACATCTGTTGGCAGTGATCCCATGGCATCGCCACGGCGGCAAAAGATGAATAATTCCCGCACGGACAATGATGATGCTGTCTCTGTTTGTGTCTCTAGCACAAGTGCCTCTTCATTGCAGTACTTTTTGCAAAGTCGTGCCAGCGGCACTGGTTTGGGTCTACACAACTCTTTACTAACTCCACGTTTGCGGCACGGGATGCTCTCCGTGACCATCTCACCCCTTTCTTCCACCTTTGTCACCCCACGAATGCCCAATGGGATGGCTCTCCCAATGACAGCAGCAAAAGCATCACCAATAGTAACACCACTAAAAGCAATAACAACAACAACAAGAACAAGGACGGGCAACACTACGACTGTAACAGCTGGAGCTGATGGGGCTCGTGCAGCTTCCCGTGCAGAAGGTTGCACTGCGGGAGTGCACGTTTCAGCTAGTAGGAGGGAATCATCTATTAGCAAGAACTCCACTCTTGGGGTGTCCGACAATAGTAATAGTGCGACGGTAGATTCCAATAAATCAAAAGATACACCAGAGAAAAAGAAAAGAGAGTGGGTTCCATTTTCACGAACGAACTCACGCCATAGCAGTCGAATTGATCTAAATAAGGAAGAAGCGAAAAATGTCTACAGTAACACCAGCAACGTCACTACTATCCTTACTGTTAATCCTACTCCCGTTAATAATAATAATAATAATAATAATAATCATAATAGTAATAATAATAATTGCAGTGAGAACGCAGTTGCTTTGGGTTCCAAGGGAGAATCCACACCAGCGAAAAAAGGAAAGGATTGGGTGCCCTTTTCACGTACCAATTCACGTTGCAGCATTCGAAGTAATATGCATAGAGATGCTTCAGCGGAAAGGATACACCGCTGCAGCTCCGTAGAAGTACATAACAAGAAGGAAAATCATATAGGCAGAAAGGAATTGATGCCATCTTCACAACCACGATCTCGCAGTGGCAGTATGGGGCGTATTGCGAATGCCACTACCGATACTACTACTGCCACTACTATAAGGGGCTGGACTAACACAGGAAGTCCACCGAAAGCATCTAATACCAGGCGAGGCATCACATCCACCCCTGAGCGAGAAGTAATAAAGAGGGCTCCAACTGATGTGTCTAGTTGTTCTGTCTCATCATCATCCACTTCCACTGTGTCATTTCATCAAGGAACGGGGAAGAATAGCGTCACTTGCGGTAATCGCAACAAGAACGGTGTTGTTGCACCAGTGAAGAGGGAAAGTGGAAATGGCGACTGTGGTCTCAACGGCTTGAATGAGGGCGGAGAGACGTCGGGGATCACGGTGCCTGCGATTGAGCGTTTTACAGATGCAATTCGAGGACTCCATGTTGATGCTTAGAGAGCGAGAACAACGATAACATGAAGAAGAGCGATGATAAAGAGAAGCATGTGTTCGTCATATTATATGTTGTACTAATGTAGTGTTGTTCGTCTTTTCTTTCGTTGTTACTCCATTGAACTACGTATGACTTGGTGATTTTACTTTTTTTTTCTGCTTTAGTTATTCCTCTTCGTTTTCTGTGTCCCTTATATTCAACAATTCTTCGTTTGAAAGGTACTTCATATTTCTGTTCTCTTTTTTTTGTTTTTGATTCTATTTACCCTTTTGCTTGGGCTAGTATAGCGGTTCTTGTTTTTTTCCCCCCTGTCCTCTATTTCATTTCTTTATTTCTTTTTTTCTTTACTATTTGACGTTTCTAATCACTGTGTTTTTTTTTCATGTTAAATTTTTTTTTCTTTTTTGTTCTTTTTTCCATGACCGAGCTGTACTTTTTTTTTCTGTGGGGTGTACGTTGACAATACAAGGGGAGGAATCTAGAGCAGATGTCCTCTGCAACTGCCACCTAGACAGGAACAGATCAAATCACAATTCACATATATATAATATATATATATATATATATATGCATTGCTCTTGTGATGTATATGAATAATATGCAGTGTTCACCCACATTGTATTCTTTCTATCATCACTCCATCATGTGTCTACCCGTCTCTATGGACGGATTACTATTAGTAATACTAATACCAATGTTTCTGTCTTTTTTTTCTTTACGTTCACATTTATTACTGTTATGCTTCTTTCTCTTTTTCCTTTAACCCTCTCAACAAAAAACAAAATAAGAAAAAAGAAACAATCATCTAGCTGAACACACTTTTACCTCCTCATACACACACAAACCCTACACATAAGGTGGACACCCCCCACCATCTTTAGACAACACAGGCCTTCAGATTCCTAATATATATATATATATATATATATATATTTCTCTTTTCTTCTTTCTTCATGCAGATGTACGATGAAGGACAGAGTGTGGTGGATAGCGAAAGTCTAACACCCACCGCTCGCAGTCCATCACTTTCGCGGCGCGATTCCATCATATCATCATCATCATTTTTGTCATCGTGTTCATTTGCCGCCGGTGCATTTCCGCCGCGATCTCTCGCAAGCAGTCGTCGTAATTCATACGCCACGAACATGTCCGCCGCGGCGGGTGGGGCGTGGGAGTCCCGCACAACGTCACCTCTTCCATCTGCACAACAAGCAGAAGAACAAGAAGAAGAAAGACATCTGCGGTGTGGGACACTTCCAATGTGCAGGGAATGGACATGTGATGATGTGCTGATGGAGTGTAATAGTGAAGGACGACGCTCAGGGAGTTGTTCGCGCTGCATTTCCCATTCCGCCTCCTTCAGTCTTGCCGTTGGCAGTGGTAGTAGTACTAGCAGGATTGGTAATACTATGGACACTCATATCGGTAATATGATGGATAATACGATTGGTACGACTATTGGGTGTAGTGCGGCTGGTATGACTCCGTTGAATTGGCAAATGTCATCTACGGCGGGTGGCGACTCTTCCTCTCGCGGGGCCACAGACTCACCGGTGCCACGTTATATGCAGGAATACACAATGGATCATCGTATATACACACAACAACAAAAACAACAACAGGAACAACAATTACTTCGTGTAAAGGCGTTAGCGGAGCGTATTACAGGAGAGGGTATGGCCTCAACGAGGGATATGTTGGTGTTGTCATCCCGTACTTTGACTGGTAATAGTAATAATAATAATTACAATAATACGATTGGTATGACGAGATATGATGAGGAGGAGTACATGCGTGATACATCGCCGCCAGTGCGGGAGCGTAGTATGGCGCCAACAGAAATTGTGGAAGAGCGGGCGAGACGGCAATTGCGGTTTGAGTAATAAAGAGATGTAAAAGGGAAAAAATAAAGGAAGAACCAATATATATATATAGGAGGAATTTAAGAAAGTGGGGCAGTATAGAAAAAAACAGAGGAGGGTAGAAAAGAGTGGCAGTATTTGAATACTAAAATAAATCAACGGAAAGAAAAAACAAACACACAAAAAATAAATGATAGACGATGAGAACACAGGCACACACATACACACACTTATATACATATATATATATATATATATATATATATACATTTCCGTATTATTACATGCGTGAACATTTCGCTCTGTGTATCCGTATACATGTGTGTGTGTTTTGTATTTGTGTGTATGTGGGTCTGGATGGTAGTTTTTTTTTATTTTTGCGTTCATACTAGATATATATATATATATGTATGCATATATACGTTTAGAAGGAAAGAAATAAAAAGTAAGGAAAAAGAGTTAGTGAGGACCACGCTAGATATGGTTTTAAGCATAATTGCTCTTATTATTGTTGTTGTTGTTGCTGTCCCTTATACCAGCTTGTCTTGAAGTCACAAGACTTGGAAGGATGTTTGAAAACGGAAGTGAAACTCAACACGTAGAAAAACAGAGGATCCATATACTCTCTTTTTTCTCTTTTTCTTTTTTTTATGGGTTATCACAGTTTTATTGGTTGTTTTATGCGCATGCATTGATATATTTATTTTATTTTTATACATAAATAACAGGAATGCCATATATATATATATATATATATATATATATATATATATATATATTTATTTATATATTGTTTATTTATGTCTTCTTACCTACTGCCTTCTTTTTCTTTCTGTTCTTCTTGTTTTATATTAAATATTTATGTTTCACAATGTTTGTATCAGCTGTTTTTCGTTCTTACAGTAAGGACAGTAAATAAAAAAGTTAGACGAGAAGAAGAAAAAGAATAATACTAGAGAACACCAAGGAAGACAAAAAAGAAAGGGTTTCCCATTATATTTACTGTGCACTTCACTAGAAAAGTAGAAGAACAAAAGAAAAGAGAGAAATAAACAGAAAAAAAAAACACGAGAAGGAAAAAGGAATTGCGGGGTTCATTTCCCTTTTCAACATTATTGTGACTCATCCCCAGAACAGAAGGCCGTTTCTTCTTGGATTAACCAACAGAGAGAGGAAAGGGTTAATAGTAATACGAAACATTATTATTATTGTTATTATAATTACTGTACTAAATACTCTATATTACTACTCGGAGAAAATATGAGTGGATCTGATGGTGGAAGCGCGGCCCTCGCGGCAACAACTGGATCGAAACTCTTAACCGATGCCAATAATAATAATAATAATAATAATAATAATAATAATACCAATTCTGTTTTAAATTCCACTACGGCAGAGTGTGAGTTGACGGCAACTGTACTGTTTGGTGCTACGGCAACAGATATGTCACCGCTGGCTAAGCGACCTGACGGATATGATTATAATTACGGTAAAGATAATAATTTCACCAATACGGAATCTCCATTACCGCTGCGGGTACCCACATCATCTCCTGTGGCTACATCTACTACTGTTAATACTACTGCTAATACTACTGCTATTAATAATAATAATAATAGTATTGTTAATAATAATAATAATAATAATAATAATAATAATAATAATAGTAATAATAATAATAATAATAATAATACTGATACACTGATGGGATGTGGTGAGGAGTGTTCTCTGCGGGAGGAAACAGTAATGGACGACAGCAGTACTCGACGATCTGCCGCACAGTCCATGTTGGGAACAGGCCTCAGTGATGTTTCTCTGCGTTGGGACAGCAGTGTAATGGGGCAGACAGTAATGCTGGGACAAAGTGCGATGCGGCAGATACACTCCATGTCACCCTCCATTGCTGATCCAATCCCAGTCAACACAACTCCAATAAGGAATAATAATAATAATAATAATAATAATAATAATAATAATAATAATAATAATAATAATAATAATAATAATAATAATAATAATAATAATAATAATAATAATAATACCGTCCATACACAAGAGGACTGTTCTAAAATCACAAGAGAGAATAAGGAGGAGAATAAGACAAGGAAGAGTAAAGAGGAGGAATCACTTGTGGCAGAACCTCCAACCAACACCGGAAAGGATAATAAAAGTCTATGGAAACGTGTACAACTTCTTTCACTTTCACCCAATAATAATAATAATAATAATAATAATAATAATAATAATAATAATAATAATAATAATAATAATAATGGAGGAAGTCCAGTCCCAGTGCCGCCTGTTAACACAACTCCTCTCTTATCACCACCCGAACGTGCCCGCAGTCCTTCACGACATCAGCGAATCTCCACAGCAAGCAATGCGGCTAATACGATGAGCACAGATGGTAGTCTATACAATTATATCGGACTTGCTGAGGACGGCAGGAATAACAGAAATAACCATAATGATAACAATAACATTTCCTGTACTTCTGCTATGCCGCAGCGAGAAGACAGTCCTTCACGACCCGCATCTTCTCTTCACTCCGCATCAGACGTCTCATGGCGGATGAATGTTTCACTCATGTCAGGCAGTATGTCGTTTCGTCCACCTGTGGGAAGTGTGAATCACGCAGATCTCCCAAAGGGTTGTCCACTCACACTTGACGGATCTCTTCAGCAGAGCGACACACCAAAGTCCTCAGCAACTAATGATAATACTAATAATAACACACCAAAAACACAAAAGCCAAAACCACGGTATTTAAATACGCAAGGTGTAATACCAACAGCTATTGTGGGATCTGCTGCTACCGCCTCCTCCTCCTTGCAATTCTCTACTACGTTCTGTGGACGACGATCAAGTATTACTGGTGGACTTCCACTCTCCCGCGGTGTGTTGGGCCACAGCAACAACAATGGGATTAACAACTCCACCACAACAACTACACCAACCAACACGAGCCATAGCGGCAGTTTATGGCGTTTGTCTGGGAATGGACAAGTTTTTTCAGACCCACATAACACCAATGCATTGACACGAGAAAAGGTGTCTACCACAGGGTTGCCTGACACAACTGTGTTTCAATCATGGTCTCCTCTTACCGTTGATCAAGAGACTATTACTACTACTACTACTAATAATAATAATACTAATACTGCTAATACTGCAACAGAGTGGGTACCACTGGGGCATTTCAATGATACCCCTTTGGCTGGCAGTGATATAAGCGACAGTATCAATCAAAAGAGTTTCAATGGTGATAATAATAATAATAATAATAATAATAATAATAATAATAATAATAATAATAATAATAATAATAATAATAATATTAATAATAATAATGAGGAAGAAAGAAGGAAGAGTGGAGCCCCTGCTCGCCCTGAGACAATGGATCTCGGTTTCAGTCTTAACGAGGACGGTGCTTTCTCGTTTCGCAGTGTGAATACAATGACCACGATGATGGAGGCCACACTTCTTGATATGCATTTTCAGGATGCCTCCATTTCTGTGGCGCCCACACCGCCGGCTTCTGAGGCTATTCGCACGAACAATAAGGCAGGAAAACAACAAGAAGAAGAAGAAGGGCAGTATTTAACGGGCGAAGCGAGAAACAATGAAAAAGAGGACTCACCAATCTCGGGAACATCTACAGATATGACTGGTCAAGCCGTCGGCAGCCTTCGTCAGCCTTCTCTGCGAAACCGATCACCTTCTCGACTGAATGAAGAGGGAATTGTCGCTGGTAAACAGATTACTACTACTACTATTAATACTGCTACTATTGTTGCTGCTGACCCTTCTTCTTCTTGAAATGCTGTGCGGACAATAGAGAAACTCATTGCCCAGTCATTGTGAGATAAATAGAGGGGGACTGACCCCTTTGACCCTAGTTGATCCCCCTTTATCTCTCTTGCTTTGTCTCTCTGTGAATCTGTGAGTGAGAATATTAACTGGGAGAAGAAGAGTGGCAATGCCGGAGGAGGGGGAAATGGTGAATGAAAAATGAAACTACAAACTATTCCTATTATTATTGTTATTATCACTGTTATTATAATCAGAAAGAG
This sequence comes from Trypanosoma melophagium, assembly GCF_022059095.1. Classification (NCBI taxonomy): domain Eukaryota; phylum Euglenozoa; class Kinetoplastea; order Trypanosomatida; family Trypanosomatidae; genus Trypanosoma; species Trypanosoma melophagium. Next base: position 133,581 of record NW_027125148.1, on the reverse strand, counting down.
GAGGTTGGGGGACAACGAGAAAGAAAAAAAAAAACAATGTGAAAATAAGGGGAAAAAAGGAAACCTGTACGCTAGAGTTGTTTCTGCTTTTTGATTCTATCTTGTAGACAGAATAACCTTAAAAGAAATAAAGGGGAAAGATGCATTATCTTCCTTTAACTTCGCAATAGATACTGTAGAGATAAGACTGTATTTAACTAGACGAAAAATAGGAAAAAAATGGAACATAAATATCCCACATAGCGAAATATATATATATATATATATATATATATATATGATGTCCTTCTTGTATATTTTGTTTATATGATTTTGAGTAAGTTTGTATGCCTGTAATGCAATGTACGTATTTCCATTTTGTTTTGTCCCATTGCCATCACGCCTAACTAGATTTCGTTTAGGCCTTTGCTAGATTTTTGTACCACAAACTTTGACTTATAAGTTAATTCAGTCAATTTTGTTTTTGTATTTTATTTTATTTTTTATTATTTCATCATTTTATTTATTTATTTTTGTTTCTGTTCTTGTTGTGTTTTTCCACTTTTACATGGATGCCATTTGTTTTTTTCTTTTGTCCTGCATTACGTGAATCCTACTCTTACATATATACATTTTTTCTTTCTTTCCTTCTTTCTTTCTTATTATTATTATTATTATTATTATTATTATTATTATTATTATTATTATTATTATTATTATTATTATTATTATTATTCCTTATCCTAAAATAGCTCTCCGTTTCCCTTTGGGTAAACTGCGTTATCAACTGACAGGGCAGGGAGGTGGTAGGAACAACCACCACCACCACAACCACAAAAGAAGAAGACGCAGAAGAAGAACAAACAAAGAAAAAAAGAAAAAAAAAACAACAACCAGCACAACAAGGAAGAAGAAAACGAATAACAACAAAATGATAGGAGGGAAACCGGCAGTAGCGGCCAAACGCACATCCAGTACAAAGCGGGTTGTAACAGATGAGAAAAAAAAAGTAAGTACCACAAAGAAAGAAAGTAAATGCGCTGCAAATGTTTCACCAACGTTACCGAGTCCAGCTACCAAAACGACTCCATTAATATCTATGAATGCCACAGTAGTAGCTTCTACAAAACCACATCCCAAGTCAAGTCCGGCAAACGCTAAACCAGTTTCCGCAAAGAAATGCTCCACAGGGCAGAAGTTGAGTATAGCATCATCAGTCTCATTACCGTCAAATGAGTCAAAAAAGATGGCGGGAAAAGATGAAAAAAATTGTCATGGTAGTCTTACAGGAGGTACTACTACCACTACTAATACTACTAGGAATAATGTAGATGAAACAACAGTAGTAGAGGACTTGGAACGGACTGAGAATGCTGGAGGTTTTCTTCCAGTGCCTCTACGCAATCGTCAGTCGCAAAAGAAGACACCACCACATTTGCCCAAACAACCAAGAGAGTCAAAATTACGTGAACAGATACAACAGCTTCCCAGTATCGGTGGTGGAGGGTCTACAGCAGTACCAGTACGTGGAGTTGATAAACCTATAGTTGAGGATCTTGAGAAAGCGGATCATGTGCCGTTGTTGCCACTTCCCATGCGTGAACCACAACGGCCATCATCGATTGCGGGTGGAGGGAAACCGCAGGGCCGCTCAGGCAATTCTCTGCAGAGAAGTGAATCGGCCGGTCCAATGGGTTGTAAGAGCAACTCCAGCAGCTGCAGTTGTTGTAGCTATCGTAGCAATAGCAATAATAACAGTATTGCTAGCTGCAGCAAAAAGATGACCAACGGACGTCAAAAGAGTGTATCTACTGCAGCATCATACCGTGATGGCGATGATGGGGATGTTATTGTCGATGATGAGGTTGATGATGATGCGGACGAATATGAAATTAGCAGCGATTATGACGGAAGTGGTGAAGAGGATGATGAGGATGATGATGACGAGGAAGAAGAAGAAGATGAAGAAGAAGAAGAAGAGGAAGAAGAAGAAGATGATGATACAGAGGATGAGGATGAAACTGATAGAAGATCGCGGTCTCGTCTTACACGTCGTGTGATGGAGCAAATTACGGTTAAAGTCTCACGAGAAGGGGATCGTAATGTCAAGGTTATGTTCATTACGCAATCAACAAAATTCAAGGCCTTTGTAAAAGAAATCATGCGGCGTTTTTCATACTCCCACATCAGAGACTTTGATATGTACTGTATCGATGCTGCTGGTGATCATGTTGATATTGACGTCCCACAGGACTTTAAAAACCTCGTGCGGAATTTTCTCCAATCTCTACAGCAGGAACGCTCTAAGAGTAGTGGGGGAATACCACCAAAGTCACCGCCCTCTACTACACCTGTTCAGGCATCATCTGAGTCTGATGGAAAGGAAGGAAAACGACGTTTCTCTGCACGCGAGACGTTGTTGGGTAGCGCCTTGCCATCACGATCGGGTTCGCCCATGTATGCATCGCCACTTCTTAATGATGATGTAGACCGCAGCAGCAGTACGGTACTTCGATTGTATGTTCGCGATTCCTACAGAACACGGCAAAAGGAGGAAAAAATGCGTATCCAATACTCCCTTGTCCACAGTGATGCCTCAGGACAAATGCCATTGCAATGTCCATCCACATCCTCGCCTCCAGCCTTACCACGTGTGCACCAATCCTTCATTCCACCCGATTTAACATCCGTTGATAATGGAAGTGTGGGTCCAAGTGAGATGTTAATGCGAGACTGCAGTAATATTTCAGCACAGTTTAACCATACAGTGTGTGGTTTGGCGCAAACGATAGGCTTTCGTGAGGATGAGGAGGTGCAGTGGAGTAAAATGTGTCTTCTCGGTAAAGGTTCCTCCGGTGCCGTGTATGAGGGAATTACAAGTGAGGGAAAGATTATGGCAGTTAAAGTGCAGGAGATTCCACTTGACGAGGATGCAGAAGAAGTAAAAGTCATTCAACGGGAGATAAACCTCATGCGTTCGCTAAAGCATAAGAACATTGTTGCTTATTACGGTTGTCAAACAAAGATACTCCCAAGTGGGGCAAGAGAATTGGAGATATTTCTTGAACATTGCCATGGTGGAAGTCTCTCCCATCTACGACGTAAGTTTGAACGGGCAAAGGAACGTTTCTCTATTTCCCTCGTTCGCACATATGCACGACAGATATTAGAGGGATTGAATTATCTACACTCAATGAATGTTGTACACCGTGATTTAAAGAGCGATAATGTTCTCATCTCTGCCCTTGGCGAGGCGAAACTCGCCGACTTTGGCTGCAGCAAACGTATTGGTACAGCCACACTGCAGCAGGACAGTTGTGCAGATCGGGGGGCGGGGTATCAAACAATGGTGGGAACTCCACTCTTTATGGCACCAGAAGTACTCAACGGCACAGATGCTACCAATAATAATAATAATAATAATAATAATAATAATAATAATAACAGCAATGGCAATGCGAATAGGAATGGGGCAAACAACAACAACCATGGATATGGTAAACCGGCCGATATATGGGCTGTGGGTTGTCTGGTGCTCGAACTTCTTGGCCGACAGCCGTGGGCGCTTAAAGGCAACGCGAATGCCTTTCAAATTATGTATCACATATCCAAAAGCAAAACAATGCCAACAGGGGTACCGGAGAAGTGTCCGAAGAGTTTATACGGTTTTTTCGTAAGGTGTTTTGAGCGAAATCCGGCGCATCGGGCAACAGCCGAGGAGTTACTGCAGCATGAATGGATCACATGCTCGGATAATCAGTTGGAGGAGGTCTTGCCAGAAGAGGAATCATCATAATAATAAAGAGAGAGAAGGAGAAAAGAGGAGAAATATATATATATATATATATATAATAAGGATCCTCGTCTTTTTAACGTGGTGTACTACATTATAATTGGGTCGTTATGTATCTGCTTATATATATATATATATGTGTTGGTATATATATACATATACATATATCTCTTTTGGGAGAAAGAAAGAAGGAAAGAACGAAAGAAAGGTTAAAAAAAAGTAAGAGTGCGAAAAAGATAGGAATACAGCTACAAACACACAGTAGCTGCTGAAAAGAAGTGTAGAAGAGTAATTATAGAAAGGAGTAAATAAAAAAGAGAAAAAAAAATATACAGTGATGAGCGGCTAACGATACAGGAATTATATTGCGGTCCCTTCCCCATCTGCTACACGTACACAAAAGAAGAGAAGAAAAAGGAGAAAAAAAAACAAAAAGAATTGAACCAGAGGCAAAAAAAAAAAGGAACAATAATAAAAAAAACAGAAGAAAAAGGAAAAAAGCGAAGTGAAAGATAAAGAAACAGAAACAAACAGAGCGGTTTTCTTTCATATTCTTTTTTTTTTTGGGTTTTCTCGTTTCTGTTTTTTTCTAATGCATTGCTCTCCCTCTCTCACTCTCTATCTATCTCTCTTTCAGGAGAGTTATGTGTTCTAGGAATAATATGTTCGTTTATATATATATATATATATATATATATATATGTCTCTGTGTGTTGCTTTGCCTTGTGTATATGTGGGAGTTCCCCTCCCTTCAAAGAGAGCGAAGATACGAAAAAATAAAATAAAATAAAATAAAAATAAGTAAATGAAATAATGAAGAAAAGTAAGAGGAAGTGCAGACGGATGATAAGAGGGAGACCGTAGACACTGGGGGAAACTCCCTTTCAGTGTTTGATTCCTTTTTATCTTCTTCCAAGTTCATTTGCTTGAGGTTTCGAAAAAAAAAAAAAAAAAAAATGAAATTTGACCGAATAAGTGTGCGGTCTTTTTTTTTCTTTCTTATATGTTTCTCTTTCTTACTGTTCTCTCTTGGGGGTATTTCCATTTTTTTTTTGTTTGTTTGTTTTGTTTGTTTATATTCTTACAGTGAATACAAAAGAGATTTAAGAATAGTGATAATAAGAGTACGAGAGCTAATTCCCTTTTCTCCATATTGTTTTTTTTTGCTTCTCTGTTTCTTTTATTTCCACTACCGCACAACAATCAAATCAACAACAAAAAAAAGAGGATTAAAAAAAAAAGTGGAATGGGAAGTGTCTATTGGTAATGAGTTCCATACAACCACTTCTTGTATTCACCCCTCAAAAATAAGAGAGTTTTTTTGTTTCTTGCTCGTTTTTTTATAATACTACTACTACTACTACTACTACTACTACTACTACTACTACTACTACTAATAATAATAATAATAATAATAATAATAATAATAATAATAATAATAATAATAATAATAATAATAATAATAATAATAATAATATATATATATATATATATATATATATATATATATATATATTGTTGTTGTTGCTTCAATCACCCCCTTTTTTTTGTTTTTTTTGCTGGCACCATTCTTATGGATTTCTCTTTTTTTTCTTTTGTTACAATGACGTTTTTGGAACTGCTCTTCTTTCTGCTTATCCCCCGCTAACTAGAGAGAAAGAAAGAAGAGAGGAGTGAAGATCTTTTTGTATTGATATTTATACATATATTACATATGTATACATATATATATATTTGTGTATATGGACTTATATTCCTCATTTATGATGCTTTTATTGGAAATTGTATTTATTATTATTATTATTATTATTATTATTATTATTATTATTATTATTATTATTATTATTATTATTATTATTATTATTAGGCATCTTTTTGTATATGTATGCGTGGAGAAGGAAAAAGAGAGAAATGAAGATATATATATACATAAATAAGACAGAGACAGAGATGAGAATTATGTGTGTCTATGGGAAGGGAGGGGAGAGAAATTTTTTTTTGTTTTGGAAAATAAGCATATAAATAACTATATATTTATATTCAATATTAATAATTATATATATATATACCTATATGGGAATCATATGGGTATATTTTTTTCTTGCAAGGGAATCTTTGAAATGTTCCTTTTCTCCCCCTCCTTTCTGTTTTCTTTTGCTCTCCTTTACTTTGTCTATGATTTTACAAATGTACGTGAACAATGACAAGAGTAATATAGCGGAAGATGATTTAATCACTCTTTTTTCTTTCTTTCTTTGTTTGTTTTTCATGCATTCCATTTTGAAAATGAAGCAGGACGTGTCATTTTTACACGTTATATATAATATATACTATTTATGATATTATATATATATATATATATATATATATATATGAGTATATCCTCTCAAGTGTGAAAATGAATGTCATTGCTTCTCTTAGTATTAGGTGTATCTCTCTATCTATCTCGGCATCAAACATGAATGGCAGCATCAACGAATAAGTTCTTTTTATTTCTTATTTCTCCTTCATTTCTTCTTATCTACCGAGCGGAATCTTGAAAAGACCCTGTTTTTTTTTTTTATTTTTACTATTATTACCCCTAGTACTATTATTGTTGTTATTCCCCCTCCTTTGTTTTTTTTGATACAATAAATCACAAAATTTTGTGTTTTTACGTGTTTAAAAAAAACGAATTGTTTTTCTCTTTTTTTAATTACTTTACTCTGATCGTTTCTTTTCCTTTACTTACTTTACTGTATATATGTTCTTCTTCCTTTTGTGTTTGTTTCTCGTATTATTGTTCCTATTCTTCTTACTGTTATTGTTATTGGTTGTTGTTATTGTTTTCCTCTTATCTTACTCTATTCCCCTTTTTTCTTTCTTTTCTTTAATTTGTAGGGGTTTTTTTTGTTTGTTTGTTTGTTTGTTTGTATTCACTATTTTAACGCCCCTTTCCATAGGGCAAAGGGTAAATATAGATAGAAGCGTAACGTTTACACATTAAGAGAAAAGAGAGAGTACATAGAAAAAGAACCTTTATATATATATATATATATATATATATATATATATATATATAACCACAGAAATAAGAAAGAAAAAAGAGTCGAAAGTAAATATATAATAATACACAACAACAACAAAGAAAAAAAAAAACGAAAAGAAAGTAATTAGTGATTCCACACTGCCTTAGAAAAGAAAAGAGAAAAAAAAGAAATTCAATGTTCTTTCTAACGCCTCTACGAGAACGATATCCATTCCGTCATCGTACGGTAGTCTCACTCTTGTGGCATCTCAGTCTTATTCTCATTCTCATACTCCTCACCTTTTCCGTGTGTGTTATAAAAGCCGAATCACAAACGACTGGAATCATTGAAAAAGAAGAAAACATAAAAGAAACCACAACGCCAAGAACAGATATTCACAACACCGTCCCATCATCCCTATTCCCATCAGAGAATCTTTCCACATTAAATAAACGACTGCGGAATAGACAGACAGATGTACAATTAACTCCTGCAGTCTGGCCGTATCGCATGAACTCCTCCTGCACCGCCGAACACGGCTGTCCGCGGTCTTCAATGGTGTGGGTGACGGGAAGTTTCACAAATCCAAAAGTTCTCACGCCAGCGAGTTTTCTCATCGCCGCCAATCTCACACTAAAGATGAGTCTCTACTGTGGGTATAAGTTTGATGGAAAACTACTGCGAGAGGAGAAGTTGTATGATGACTTTCTGCACATCTTATTGCAGGCCACACCGTTTCAGGTGTTAACAGTGCGGGAAAAACGGGATATGTTTCCCCGTGAACGTGTTATTATAGCCGATACGGTACATCAACGATACTACAATAGCAGTTATGTGTTAACAGAGAAGGATAAAGATGAACAGAATGATGGTGATGGTGATGTCATAATACTGATCTCTGGGGCTGTGGGAAAAGGTATTCAACGTGTATTACTTCCCCATCAACAACAAAAACATCAGCATTCTAGTTATGGTGTAAAGGGTGAAAGTAATTTAGATGATGTGCCTGCGGAGATTCAACTGAAAGTGGCGAATTTAGCCATTAAGTGTAAATGCCCACATACATTATTAGTAATGCCTATACTGCGTGTACGGCCAGATACACTTCCTCCTATCTCTATTGTTGGATTGGGCTCGCACTGTGGTACACATCATCAGCATCAACTAGAAGGAACGGATCGGATAACTAATAATAATAATAATAATAATAATAATAATAATAATAATAATAATAATAATAATAATAATAATAATAATAATAATAATAATAATAATAATAATAAAGATAGTAATAGTAAACATAAATATCAACAACCACAACGTCCTCATATTGTACAACTACGTGATAATTCATGGGCGGTGTCATTTGCGGTATCCCTACCATTGCCAGCAGCCACGGCGGTGCATTGGGTAGTAACCGACACCACTAACACCAACACTAAACATACAACTTCTACTACTAGTAGTAGTAGTAGTAGTAGTAGTAGTAGTAACATAAATAGTAATAGTATTGTTCTAGATGAGTCTTTTCACATTTCATCCACAATGAAAGATGCTAACGAACCACTACTACCCCTACACTATGCAAACTCCAGTTACGTTACAATCCTACCACACCATGAGTACACCGTACAGGTCGCCCTCACCCGTGGAGCTGTCACACAAACGGCAAGTGGTACATTTGTTATGCGATTGCCATTCGATAGAAATTGGGATGTACGGCGGAAATCCCCGCAAGTACATTTTGGTATAAAACGACAATTACGATTATCACAGGAAACACGTGCATTTCATACTGTTCAGCAGGCATTAGCGTCTCCACCACTGCAGGATTCCCCCGCTCGCTATTATGGATATTGGGAGAATACCCCGTTGGAGGATCAACCACAACCACAGACACGGCGGCGGGTGAGGGACAATAATCCCTACATGGCCGAACACAAGCAAAAAGGACAAAATGGAGAAAAAGAAGAAAAAGAAGAAGGAAATGTTGTTTATTCTCTCTTTGTAGGACGAAATGATATTTCTTTTTATGTTGTGGATGTGGATGAGGTGTGTACGCCTACGCTGCTGGAGACACATGAGGTGTGGTCTCTGCAGGCCTTATTACTGCAGCCAAAGACATCACCCACTACTGCGTGCGATGATGATATTCCAATTGAGGCATTAACGTTAAAGCGTCTGTTGACCACGATGCAGGAGTTACGGCAGTTAGCGGTGCAGTTTACCCCATCCACATTGTGGGAATCTGAACAGCGTCGTCAAATAGAACAACAGCAACAGCAACAAGAAGAACGAAAGCGAAAGAATGATATAATGGAAGGATACTTTAATTGTACGGAACGGGATATTGGACCGTGTCAGATACGTCCAATAGCGGAGAGCAGAGGGACAAGTGCCGTGTTGGAGATGCGAAGACGTGGTGTGGCGGAGTTATCATGGATTGTACGTGTTGTAGTACAAACGTCTACTACACCTATATCAAGAGAGAATATAGATCCCATGCATGCACGTATTGTTGTGGTTCCACCAACAGAAGGAAAACAAAAGCAAGAAAAAGAAAAAGAAGAGGGCGCACGAAACACAACGGGTGTAGTAATAGTGGAACTTCACTCACATTTGGTGTTGGTAGTACGTCGTATGTCTACTATGCCTACAAACGTTACGGTATCGTTGCCCATGCAATTACGACAACTCACCGTACACCCACCACGTCCATTAGAAGCAACAATAAGAACAAGTGATAATACTAATGATATTCATGGAGTAGAGACACCTCCACTGGGTCGATGGCAGGTAGCCGCACCACTGCGTATTGTCTCCATTGATGAATCCCTGGTATTAATACTAGACACGCAAGACGTCCCGAATGTGGAGCAAACACTACCAACAGGTACACTTCGTTACATTGCAGAAGACTACGGGGCTGCAGTAGATGATATTGGAACATCGTACACCTCCCGCTGCCCACCACGTATGGTGGAACACACGGTGAAAGTATTCGCACGTCCGGCGCCTCCTATAGTGCCAGCACTTGTGCCAGTGTATACAGAGAAGAGTTGTGTGCGTCTTCAGGCACCACGTGTGGCGTGGAAGGATGAAAGTATTGAGTGGTATTTTCCTCCATGTGCAGAGTCCACACAACTGCCGTATCTCGTAAAACAAGAACAAAAACCAAACGAAGGCAAGGAAGGAGAAGTATCTAGTTATCAAGAGGAAGAAGTGATGGTGTGTGGAATAGAAGTACATAAGTGGTGCGATGTTGAATGGACAGCACGGAATCTTCTTGGTGCTGTCAAGCAGACTTTTTCCCTACGACGTTGTCAACGACCACCGCAGTTGTTATTTCACAAAGAAACTCCACAGGGTATGAGTGGTATTAGTAGTATTGGTAGTAGTATACCATTAGCCGTATATACACTACCATACATTGAGTGGCTAGAGGAGGAGAAGGTGAACAATACAAATGAAGAAACTAGTACAACAACTACTACTAGTATGATTAGTGAGGATGGAATAAGACGTTACTATACGGCAAGACCTGTTCTTCCTATTGCTGGATATAATGCCTCTATTGTTTATTCGTTTAACTATACTGGATTACAGGAGGACTTTGAGGCATATTTTACTTACGCCCATGATGCCGCACATCAGTTGCGAAACACACAAAGCCACTATGAACCTGTAGGTGGCAGTATGAACATAGGTAATAATAATAACAGAAATGATGCTCCAGACACCGTAACCACACAGTTACTCCTGCGTCGCTTCGTTCGGCTTTCAGAAGAGGAGACGGAATCTATTACATATAATCTAAAGAAAGACAGCAACAGAAATAACAATGACGTAGAAACTACTAGTCTAGAATATGAGGACGATAATAATGATCTATACTTTGAACAATCTATGATGGATGGTACAAGTCGGCGTGATTACGCTCTAGACATGGAATACAATGCACGTTTTTCCATCACTCAACGTGCTGCAATGCGTAAGATAGAACTACATGGTATAAGTAATAGTTCACTCTACCCATTACTCTACGTGGTGGGTCTATCTCCACACTCACATGCTCCTAGACGAGATGCTGCAGAGTTTAATCGACGTGGTATGTGCACTGCTAGAACTGGGAATATTTCTCTTCTGGCAGTTAATCCTCGTGGTGTTGTACAGGTGCGTGAAGGAGATGTAATCCCGTTTTGTCAATCCTCTTTTATCTTCTCACGACATCCGTGGTTAAACACAAAGTATCACTTTGACTTTTCATGGTCCTGTGGGAGTAAGTTTAGCAGCACGACGAGTGGTGGTGGTATTACGGTAGAGAAACGAACACCAACTCTATCTATCTTGCACCACAATGGTGGTAGTGATAGTGATGTTGATAGTATTTCTAATGAAACGTACTGTAGTCTCACAGTTCATAACACCTTGACAGATACAACGCAAACGGACACTTTTTTGCTTCGACGTGTGTATCCAACACCACCGTCTTCAGCATTTGTGTTGTTGAGTGATAATACGGCCACCGGTTCATGCATTACAAATACCACCGCACATGCTAGAGAAGCATCCACTAAATCTACTAATGGAATTTCTGTTCCCAGTAGAAATGGTAATGGTAATAATAATAATAATAATAATAATAATAATAATAATAATAATAATAATAATAATAATAATAATAATAATAATAATGCTAATAGTGGTGGTAAAAAAAAGAGAAGTATGCGATGGGTGGTTGGAAAGAGTGTTGTATTACACGTCGACGCACCCATGAGACGACGAACATCCAATTGGCGAGTTATCAGTGTTATACCGGCAGTTCCTACATCTATGGGAACTCAATTACTAATGGATTCTGTACAGATTTTACCGCTTGTACAACATCCACGGGCGCTTGCTCGGGGTACTGGTGGTGCTACTGTGTTAGTGACAGGCATTCGCGTTCCTGGGCTTTACACGTTTGCACACCACCATCCCGATCCAATCTATCCAAATATTTGTCCAAATGTAAGTTTTGTAGAAACACTACATGTTACACATGCTCAGGTAATTGAAAAAGAGTTAACCGTATGTGGGGATACAGCTGTGCTTAAAGCTGTTTCAATTCCACGAGAAATTGCATGTAACTTTATAGGAGAATGGGAAGTAGTATCAGTACAAAGGTCAGCAAATGAAACTTGGACAAGTGGTGCTAATTTTACCGGTATTCGCTTTGATCACGGTAATAAACCACGCACTCAAGTACGAGGATTACCATTTGGTATCGTTACTATTCGATGGGCCATTTACGCTATTTCTCCCCTGGATCAAAGGAATGATACTTCACAACAACAACAGCAAAGACACAAGCATCATCGTGTATTGGTAGATTATGACACAATACGACTTTTTGTATTAACTGATAATCTCCGATCACATCGTCTTGTAACATTATCCAGTACAGTTGATATTCCCACTACCACTTCTACACAACGTTGGACGTTAGTGGAGCCGTCTGGGACAACAAGTCCGTTAACTTTGCGTCGTCCACGTTTGCATATTGAGGTTGTATCTAACAGTAGCGAGCGCAATAGTATGGGATTTGAGGTACTCATTGTGGATAATCTGCCTATTGGTGTTACACGTCTACAGTACGAACTTCATCCTTCACTTTGGGTATTTGGCCCGATGCGAATGAAGAGTTGTCCTTTTATTCGACGTCAGCAGGTGGAGATTGAGCGGGTGTCGGCGTTTCTCTCTGTAAATGCGACATTAGATCACGAGTGTGATGCCTATACGGGCCGTGGTCAATTCTCCGTCTGCCTACACGCGGAGCGAGTGAGTGGATCGACTACTACTGCCCAACCACCAACAAGAGAAAAAGACGAAAATGAAAAGAGAAAACAAAGTAGTGGAAGAGACGAGGATGCATCACCATTCGGTGTGCGTCTCGTGCACCCTACGGCATTTGAAGAGATTGTAAAGTCCGGTGCGGCGCGACTCGCCCGTCGTGGGTGTTCGCTGCCATGGTGGATGACCGCACGGTGGGAGGATGTGCGCCGTGTGGATGCGGCGGGGCGTTGTCTCTCATTTCGCGTTATTGCGAGACGACACCTGCGGCCGTTTGAATTAACTCGCCCGCTTTTTCGTGCGGTGAGTGGCGGCGATGCGGGGCAAAATGACTGTTTAGATGGCAGTGATGTTATAACGAGTGAAGTGATCGCCGGCACCCCGACTAGCAGTGGCGGCGCCCACACAGGACGACATGGTCATGAAAGAGGAGAAACAAAAACAGCAGAAGGAAATAATAATAATCATAATGGTAATAACAATAATAATGGAATGGATTTTAGAATGGAAATACGAGAACGAGAGAGAAATGGAGTGGTGGCATTCCTGCCGGTTCTCAACCCGGTAACACTCACACGAATGACTGGGACGATGCGGCCAATGTTAACTCTGCGTGGAGATCCCGATGTGGTGGTGTCGGAGTTAGACATTAGTGATACCGGCGCGGCTGTTGTGGTGCTGCGACTTGATACCGCCCAGCCACTGCAGATGGGAGGCTACACATACTCCACACCGTACTCGCTGAAACAAGAAAATAATAAGGAAGATAGGGTGATATCCATTCAAGAAGAAGAGGAAGAAGATCAACAACAACAACAACGGTATAGTCTCTTGTCAAAGTGTGCACGTGGGACATTACGGGGATCAGATGTACTGCAGTTCTGGTCTGAAGTAAATCGACCCGATGGTTCAGACGGTCACACAGCAAAGGAGTGGCTGGAGTATGTGGAAAGAGTGCGGGATGCATATGTGAAGTGTGAGCCTCTCTTCGCCTCAGTCGATCATCTTCTTCCACGCCACGATGACACAGAGGCCGCACTGCGAAGTCGGCGGGCACAGCGAGTACCGCCAAAGGAGCAGCGGTTAGTTTCACTGGAAGTTATATTGCAGCAACTGGAGGGTCTACAACAGGAGTTTCGCTGGACACGTGATGGTATTGATGTGACGGGACTGCGGGCGGATCTGCAGGCGGCACTCTCACGTCGTCGTATTACAAGAAGTCAACTAGAGGAAATTGCGCGACTGCGGCGTGAACACGAAGAACAGAAACAACATAAAGGGAAGGAGAAACAACAACAACAACAACAACAACAACAACAACAACAACAACAACAACAACTTATTGGGGATTCACCGAAAAAAGGCTTACGTGAAGAACAATTTGAGAGAGCTCTGCGTCTCTACAAGGGTGTCCTTAACGAAGATATTGCCGCCGTACGTTTGACATTACCACGTCACAATTCATTTACTGTACCACATAATCTTTTTCTCCGAACGGCTATACATAAGGATGTGTTATGTGGAACAAATATTTCAGGAACTGCAGGAATTGCTGTAATGCCTGTTTTGGCACCCCCAGAATCACTTGTATTATTCGGTCGTGTTGAGATAGTAGATGTACCACCAGCGGTGAGTGCGACTCCTGGAGCCATTAAACAATGTGAAGTTGAAGGTGGTGTACCTCTCATTCAAGTAAATGTTAGTGGAACGAGATTTGCACACTTGGAACCGTTTCCAACAGATCGTATCATATTAGAAGAGTTACGCAATCCAAACTGGACAGATAAGTTAGATTCACCACCAGATGTAGGTCTTGCACCATGCTTACAACAGATGCATGCAGGTATGAAAGTCTCAACATCGCCAACTACACAGAAACAACTGTACTTGCAATTGGCTCCATGTCCATCATTTCAGATGCTTAGTCCTGCAGATTATAATGAGAATCAAAACAGTGAATTATTACAAAGAAAATTACAACTTCCACGACTTTTACGCGTAACACTTCGAGAAGTCCTATCAGAAGATAGTCATACCAAGGGGAAAACATCTGTCTCATTTGTAGTGGAAGTATGTCCAACCTTAGCCCGATTGCATCTTCGTGTATTACCTGGAGTTGAAGAGATTTCAAGAGGATTACCATGGTTGGAATTCGCAAATCATCGTCCTTTACTAATCTGCGAGTCTGACGTCAGACGAAAAGGGATGGAATTAGGCATAGAACTTATTGGGGATGAATGGAATGATCGTGTAGGTGAGGAAATGGAAGAGACTGAGAGATTTGGAAAAGGAGGAGAAGATGATGATACTTCTACATTAGTCTCTGAAACCTGGAATAGGGATGGTGTAAATACAGGTGCCGGTCATGTTACACTTCATCGTAGAAGAGAGAAAAGAATTAAACGTCGTTCACCGCATAATGTGGCTCTTGTGAATAGTTTTAGTGTCGTAGAGCATCATAGTCTGGATAGTGCACATCATCTCTTCCTAAGACACGGTGGTGTTTACCGTTCTCACTTTGTGAATTATCTCTTCTCAACAGTACTGGCTGACCCGGAGAATATTCGCCGATACCAGTTTATTCATCGTTATAACAAAACCTTTGTTAGTGTACGTATCCCAGCAGAGCCGCGTGATCCAGATGATCTAAGAAACTATAACAATGATGAGAATAGTTTACTTGACAGTGACTACATCCCACCTATTCGTCCATTCAGTACGATTGAAGAGATTCTCTTTGCTGTTCCTGGTATTGCGACAGAGTGTCGTGGTTGTTTGTTAGCGGATACTACATACTTTGTCGCGGGAGATCTAACAGGATTGTGGTCTTTTCCACCATCTAAATTACCAGCAATCGATAACAGTGTACTGGCAGCCCCACTGCGGGTTCCGTTTTATGCGGCCGCCCGTGTGCCTCATGAGTGGCGGTTTACGATGATTTGCCCTGCGGCCGCGTGGGCGAATTTACAACGCCTCTGGCAGCATTGGCAGTCATCTTCACATGTACTGCACAGTGGAGGAACAACACAAAGAAAAGGGAAACAACAACAACAACAACAACAACAACAACAACAAGAAAAAGAAGAGGAACTACATTTAGAACTAGAACTTGTTGTATATAGTTTGCGTGATATGCTTGGGGGTGAGGTGCCGTTGTCAAAGCGACCTACCATTCTTCTCACAAGCGCACCACTCTCTGTGGCGAAATTACTGCATAGTTCACACACATCTAGTAAAGCGAAGAGTCCTGCATCGGAGATTGTATTTCATGTGAATACATCCGCGGCGGAACGTGCCCATGCAATGGTGGCGGCGGACTTTGTTCGTTATGGACGAAGACATCTTCATACGGTATATGATTATGTACGAGATGAGAGTGGGAGTGGTGGTTCCCTGGCTGTAAACGCCTCTGTCTTCTTAAAGTTGTGTGTACCTCCTACTATTGCCGTACCAGAGTCACAGTGCTCTATTGTGAGTTTTACACATTCGTTACTTGTTATGGAAGAACCACGCACGGGAGTCTCATATTATGCACAACTGCGTCGTGGTTCGTGGGGATCTATGCTTTATCCTCCATTACTAGTGCATCATGTTGGTACGGCGTTACTTGGTTATTTTATATTTCCACGTCTTGCAACACTGCGTCGAATGTTAATTAATAGCAGACAGGATGTGAAAACTGCACGAAGTGGGATAACGGTCATGTTATTTGTAGCGGTGATGTTTCTTTATCATATGTCACCCCGTTTGTGGGGTCTGACGTGTCTTCTCTTATGGGCGACGCTATTGCGATTAGTGCCGAGTTTGATTGTGTTCATGTACTCTCTGCTGCATTTCCTTATTTGGGCCGTTCTCTTGTGATTGCAGATTATGAAAGAGATTGGAAGCGTAGATCTATGAATATTGCTGTCTGTGTTTTATTATATGAATATGAATGTGAAGTCAAATAAAGAATAAGAGGTTCCTTGATAGGAGGGGACTGTGAAAGGATGATTTTGATGAATTCCGCTGAGATTGTGGTGGTCCTTTTGTTCTTGCAATCCTTGTTATTTACTACTACTTAACTATTCCCCTCTCTCTCTCTCTATATATATATATATATATGGATATAGTGGGGGAATCTCTAGCCTCTACAATCATATAATTGTGTTTCTGCATTTCGCTTAACGGAGAGTCCGTGATCTGTAATACTTTTTCTTTTTTTTCTTTTTCTTCTGCATTGTGTAAGTTGCACACCCCTTCAAGGACTGACATTACTGGGGAGGAAGAAAAACAAAACAGAACGGAACAACCCGTCGCACAAGGAAAAAATAGAGAAATTAAAGAAAAAACAAACAAACAAACAAGTACACACGAACGGAAATATAAAGAGAAAAAAACATCAACATATAAAAATCAACCAAATAAAGAACCAGTAACGAAACAAGGAAAATCATAACAAGTAGGTGACGAAGATTGACATTTTATTATTATTATTATTATTATTATTATTATTATTATTATTATTATTATTATTATTATTATTATTATTATTATTATTATTATTATTATTATTATTATTATTATTATTATTATTATTATTATTATTATTATTATTATTATTATTATTATTTCTAATTGTCTATCTATTTATTTACCTGGTTATATTAGTTGCAAGTAGATAATGAGTATGCGACGGGCGGCATTCCTGCGGCCTGCTCTCCTCACCACTCGCGGTGTATTATTACCGTTATCATCATCCTCATCATCGCTGCTGCTCTTCACTGCACCCCGTCGCTGTTATGGTGGTGCGGTGCCGTACGGCTCTGTTCCTGCAGATATTGGAGAATCCCGCCATGCACAGAAACCACGCGAGGAAGATGTTTTACGTGGAAACACCAAACGCACTTCTTCATCATCTTCATCTTCACATACTTCAACCTCTACTTCTTCATCGAAAAATAGTAATAATAATAATAATAATAAGAGTGATGAGGCTAGTGAGGCGGTGGGGTATAATCCGTGGGAGGTGCTCGGTGTAAAGCCCGGGGCGTCCTCGCAAACCATACGCCTGCGATATCACGAATTAATGCGAGAAGTCCACCCGGACTTGGAGCCCGGCGGCACTGGCGATATCCCGCGCCTCAATCAAATTAACAAGGCGTACGAGATTATTACGAAGAGTCCAACATTGGATAAGCGATACCGCAATCTCGTCAGTGATACACAGTACTTTTACTACCGCTTTCTCCCGGAGTGGATGGCGCGGAATGTAGATGAGATGCCGCGGTATTGGAGTTGGGTGAAGTGGCGAACTCCAGGCGCGTTTCACGTGTTTCTCTGCTGTTGTGGTTGTTATATGATTGGGCGCTTCTACGCGGCCTTTCCGCTTCTCACAACGGCGTTTGTATTCTCTGTTGTGTTTGATATTCTCTTTCACACCATGACTGCACCCGCCACGTGTTCGATGCTCTTTTTGTATTCCATTATGAGTTCGCAGAGTTATGATATGGGGTGGTTGACAAGTCCAAAGACATTCCTGCGCCGGGAACTTGGGTATTAAGTAAAAGAAGAAGAAAGAGGAAGAGAAGGAGAAGAAGAAGAGAGTTGTGTGTCTCTGTTAATGGGTAAAAGAGAAAGAATTAAAAAAGGAAGCAAAAGGGAAAGAAAAAGAAAAATAAGAGAAGAGAATGAGAGAAGTACCGTTGCTTTTTGTCTTTTTTTTTGCTTGTGTTTGTGTGTGCCTAGAATACTTCTTTAGTGCTATGTGTTTTCTACAAATTTATATACTTCTTATATAATATCGCCTACATTGAAATAATATCGACGTTCTTTTCTTACTTCTTTTTCTTCTTCTTTCCTTTTTTCTTTCTTTCTTTTTTCTTTTGTCTTTTGATTGTGTGGGTTCTCATTTTAAGGAAAGAGACGACGGGTGTTCAATGAAATGACAGATGTCTCCACTGTCCCACCATTTGTAGTTTTTCAAAAGCCACTCTTTCAATTCAATACTTACAATGAGAATAGCAATAACAATAACATTAACAATAATAATAATAACAACTGTAGTTGCAATGCTGATGGAAGTAAATCTCCAGTAAAAGTTTCCCGTGTCTTCTTTGATGAAGTGGCGAACGATGTTGTGATATTTAGTGATACCGCACGGGAGGTGTGCTTTTACCACGTGCAACTCTCTACACAATCACGAGATGCTCAAACAACAACAACAAGAGAAACCACTATGCCTTTACACAATCAGTTAAACAGGCATACTACTACAAAAGATGATACACACTATCAACAACAAGCAAAAGAAAAAGAAGAAAAAGAATGGCTTCAATATCATGCGGGGTTGTCTGGTGATGCGATTGCATTAATGATAAAGGGTGGACGAAGTGAAAAGGACACACTCATGATTCGCCACGCCAAGCGGTGTCCCACACCGTTGTATGAAACAGACAATAATAATAATAATAATAATAATAATAATAATAATAATAATAATAATAATAATAATAATAATAATAATAATAATAATCGTGCTTATCTTGTAGCACTTAGTTTAGATACCCGTACTGTTTTCTTCTTTTTATGTCATTCTCGAATTTTAACTGTTCCAATCTCAGCCGTTGCGACATTTCAATGTTCACCGAAGAGTTTACGATTTCGCGAGGACTTTTATCCCATTCACGCCTTTTATTGGGCAGAGGAGTTACGTAACGTTCATAATAATAATAATAATAATAATAATAATAATAATAATAATAATAATAATAATAATAATAAATCCTCCACCACAGAGAAACACAGAGAACCGCAGTACTTCTGTACAAATGTACACACAAGCAAACAAGAAGAAAAAGAAGCAAAAGAAGAAAAAACATCACTGGGAAATAATCAAATCCCATCATCATCATCATTTACGAGGTATTTATCCAATTCCACATCCCCACGTCGTATCCTTCTTTGTATCACGTCTATTAGTATTGATATGGTGGGTGTGGATGAGTTCAAACTCCCCAATATATCAACTAACAATATAATTATGGAAAAGAACAGTGATGTGTGTATACTGCTTCGTCGCTATCCAACACATACGGATTATTGGCACTACAGCCCCGCCGCACGTACACTTCTCTCCATTAATAAACTGAAACCCTATACACTAAAGACATTTCAAGTTATGGATGAAGAAGGGGTTCGTACATTAGCGACACTGCGGTTAGAGGAGGATAGTTACACCCAAATTACAGGGAATGAAACCGAGGATAATAATAATAATAATAATAATAATAATAATAATAATAATAATAATAATAATGGTAAATGTAATCATAGTGATCAATCTCTTTCCATGTTTTATTCCACGGCGTGTATGGATACTCCTACTGTGCGATATCCTGTTGGATTTCTAGTACTATACCGTAATCTCTTTCTCTGCTATTTATCTCGCCGCGATGGAAGTCTGGTACTTTTCCGCTACGTGAGTGGTGAAAGTAGTAATAGTAATAGTAATAGAGGCGGTAGTGGTTGTTGTCGTAATAACAGTAATAATAATAACAATAACGATAACAACATCTATCATAATAGAAAAAATGGTAAATTTGTAAAGTATGCCATTCTACGCACGGATTTTCCGCTATCGCCAGAGCATGAACCCATTGCCTTGCAGGTAGTAGATAACCTTATTGTACTACACTGCATACGACAAGGAATCTCCAGTGTGTTTGATATTCTATTTAGTGAAGAAACTGGAAGTGCACTTGCTGGGCTTACAGAAACACGAATGCTAACAACCGTAAATACACGAGAGACAAGTTCCATATCTATGAATGAGGCACGATCGAGTGTGGAGAGTCTCTTTTCATCCAATAATAATAATAATAATAATAATAATAATAATAATAATAATAATAATAATAATAATAATAATAATAATAATAATAAGTTTATAGAAAGTACTGGTACACAACAGGAAGAGTTTCCGCGAGTGTCATGGATTACACGTTTCGCAAATAATCTATTAAGTGGTACTAATAGTATGAATACTAATAAACGTAATAGAAGTGTTCATAGTAATATAAGTAGACATTCCACAAGATTTAGTGGAACTAGTAATACTATTGAAGAGAATGGTATTCGCATCTTGGAGCCATTACTAACAGCTTCTCTTGCCCTTTACGACCCAAGTGAGAGTAATGTATATAATTCGATGGGGTATGATATACTTTACTCACATGCCTTTGTGTATGGAACACTACCAGTGATGTTAGATCGACAGAATGGAAAGATTCACCTTATAGGAGTTAATCCCTTTGCAATTGCAGCAACTATCCCACATAGTACTCAACGTTTATGGTTCTATTTACAACGTATCTATTGTGCTGGAAGGGCTGTACAATCAATGCTGTATACCATACTTGCTAGACAGGAAAACATGGATGTCATCTCCCACGCATTTACAATGATCACAACGCATCATGCTAAACAATTACTGCAATCGCAACAGTGTACTAATGAGACTGGAAAACATATTCCAAGTTGGATGCGTGAATCCCTCTGTCTTGGTATGCCTGTGGGTAATGGAATAAACTACCAACGAGATGATGTATGGAGTCTCTTGGGATCTACAAGGACACTTCGGCATTGGTTAAGTGTGCGAGATAGCAGCAAAGTCTCATCATACAATACAGAGAGATGTTTAACGCTGCAGGATGTACTCGCCACATGTATGACATCTAATTATCATAATACTACTACTACCACTACTACTACTACTACTAGTGAGATGAATACTCGTATGTGTACAAGGACATCTAAAGTAAATATTCATGCTTGCATGAGTATTGATCAATACGTGATGCAGCATGATGTGTTTGATCCATTAGTAGATATTGTACTTTTACCGTCTATGCAATTGACCCATACAGAGGCGAGAGAGGCTCCAACCACAGTATTAATAACAAAAGAAGAAAGTATGATGCAAAACATAGAAGCGGGAAGAAGTAGTAGTACTAGTGCCCATGTAGATGATAGTTTTTCTACTGGAACTCTTTACTTTACACGCTATCTCTTTTATGCTCTGATGGAGTATGCACGTTGTGTAATGCAGACCAATGACACACTTCTTGATAGTCTACAACGACTATTAATACGTCTAATGGAATGTACGCAATTAAAGTGGGGTCCACTGCAGCAATTGTTATTACACTCCGGTATGATCACAGATCAGGTGCCCACCGCAATGGTATTAGTGCGAATGGGCGGTAAATACCGACAAGTGGGATTCGACATGTTATTAAGATTACACAATGATGCATTAGTGGTGCAGTTATTATTGATGGAACGACAACCGCTGGATGCCGTAAAGTATATGTGCAGTAGAGAAAAAGAAAAGGAAAAACAAATAAAACAACAACAATCTGGTGAGAAACTTCTAACGGCACGTTTGATGGGTGATATATTGCGATGTGCGATGGAGGCGGTGTTAAATGACGAACAGGACAATTCAGAAGACTGCAGAAATAAAGAAGAAAGAGAAAGATTAGAGTTTATTGCAGTTTATGAGACTTTTATGTCTTGGTTGTTGCGTCAGCCGCTATCAGAGGTGTTGCTGCCACCAAAGTTTCTTGATATAACTGCAAAGTATAGGCAACTTTTATCGGAGAGTGGAAAGTATTAGGGATTACAGTGATTCCTTTTCTTCTTCTTTCTTTCTTTTTTTTTGGCAGTCTTATTTGTTTTGTTATGCATTGCTTCTGTGAAGTTCGTTCTTGAATCATTCTGCCCAATACTTTATATATATATATATATATATAAACTTCCTTGTAGTGATGAGAGGGAGTCTGGCAAATCACTGAATTGTATTATTATTATTATTATTATTATTATTATTATTATTATTATTATTTTACTTACTTGTAATGATTTACTTAATATTGTTTTTCTCCCTCTCTCTTTTTTTTCTTTTTTACTTTTTTAGTTATTATTTCTCCTTTTTGTTTCTTTTACTGGAGAGCCCATAGACTCGGCTTTGCGTTTTATCCCCAACAAAGTACAGAGAATACAACTCACATCAAAGTAGAGAATATATATATATATATATTTATTTATTTAAAAAATTACCTTTATTATTATTATTATTATTATTATTATTATTATTATTATTATTATTATTATTATTATTATTAATTAGATGTCTATTGAAAAGACATTCTCCAAAATTCTTGGAGCCACAGTTACGCGAGCGACACGTGTGTTTGGCGGTGATGTGAATGAAACGTACCGACTGGAAATGGCAAAGAACAACAACCATACCAATAACGATAATAATAATAATAATAATAATAATAATAATAATAATAATAATAATAATAATAATAGTAATAGTAATAATACCATGTACTTTCTAAAACTACAACGTGGGGCAACAATGGACTTTTACGCTGCGGAAGTGGAAGGACTTCAACTTCTCTCAACAGTTGCCCGTACACCATCGGTTGTGTGTGTGGGCGAAGTCAACGGCGATGCGTATCTCATTATGACATACATTCACTCCACACCACCACACCGCAGTCTGCGGCGCAACACAACGGCACTGGGCCGCATGATTGCCGTTGTGCACAAACAGAAAAGCCCCAACGGTAAATTTGGAGCCGCCGTGCCAATTGTCTTCGCTGGATGTAAAACACCAGCCGGTTGGTGTAGAGATTGGGCAACGTATTATATTCATATGCGACTTGCACCACTTGTGGAGGCGGCACGGAGGAAGGGTTTATGGAGTAGCAAGCGGGATGCGTTGTTTGCAGCATTTAGTAAACGTTTTCAAGAATTTTACGCATTAAACAACGACCATGATAGTAATGATACCAATAGTGTTAATAATAATAATAATAATAATAATAATAATAATAAGAGTAATATGGGGAAAGACGAGGAACCAAGTCTTTTGCATGGAGATTTGTGGGGAGGAAATGTTATGTATGGTGGAGATGCCGGGAATAATGATCCCTATTTGATCGATCCATCCTCTTACTATGGACACCGTGAAGTTGATATCGCCATGACACAATTGTTCGGTGGATTTGATAATGACTTTTACAATACATATAATGAGATATTTCCACTAGCAGCGGGATATGAATTACGAACTCCGTGGTATCAGTTACTGCCGCTTTTGTGTCATTTACTTCTCTTTGGTGAGACGTATGGGGGATCTGTGGATGCTGCTATGAGGCATGTGGTATGAGTGCTTATAAACTGAGAGATTGGGGGTGAGGGGATATTATTATTATTATTATTATTATTATTATTATTATTATTATTATTATTATTATTATTATTATTATTATTATTATTATTATTATTATTATTATTATTATTATTATTATTATTATTATTATTATTATTATTATTATTATTATTATTATTCATTTCCCTTCTGCGATTAGTTGTTAAATGTTTGCATTTGCAGAGATGAAACATGTACATGTGTTTTGCTTTTTTTTTCCCATTCTATACACTCACACTCCCTCCTCATCAGGACGTATACCCAATATATATATACTGTAAACGGTCATGAAAGAGGAATGACGAAAAGGGTGATGACAATAATAGAAAACAGTCAAGTATTATTTACTGAAGTACAACAGAACAACAACAACAACCAAAAAAAAAAAAAAAATGATGCAGTTCCATTTAGTATATATGAATTCTTTTTTTCTTTCTTTCTCTCTCCCTTGTCTACAAGTTCTCTCTCACCATTATAGCAACAGGAGCTCCAAAGGCAACTGCAATACACACACATATATATATATATACAAAAGAAACACAATTGGGTGAGAAATGCCTGAAGGCGCTCGTGCTGTGACCTCCGCGCGAACCCCCACAAAACGACAGGGACACGTTCAGTCGTTAACTGCCATTACGAGCAACAGCAGCACTGATGAGTCCATCGCTAGCGCCCCGCCCTCCGCAGAGACCGCCGGGAGAGCCGGCGCCGCCGCCACCGCCCGGCCCACAACTGGGACAGCGACGGGGAGTGGAAAGTTCACAACTGCCGAAGATCGGGCGGCGATGGAGTTTGGCGATGGATATCGGCGTATTTTAGAGGCAATTGGGGAGCCCGGATATAACTCCATGAAGGCACTTTTCTACGGCGAGGATGGACCCCCAGCGGGGACTATTCCCTCTATTACAGTCTCCTTTGAGCTGTTTGAGGCGGTGCAGAGTCGATTTGCGACGACGAAAGCCACACTGGAACGGACTAAGGCGGATTTGCATAAAAAACATCAATTGTATGCTGTTCTTCAGGGACAATATGATCAATTACAGGAGACATATAATATTCTCGAACACCGTGCAGGGGATTTGGAGCGGAATAATACGCAGTTGCATCAGGATATTGCGAAACAAGGGGTCACGGCGGAACAACTACGACAACAAATTGGACGTATGAAGACAGAAATGGAAATGATGGAGAAGAAGATGATGAAACGAGATGAAGAACTGCAGGTTACGCAACAACGTGTGGCAGAAGGATTATTATTGCTATCACAGAAAGAAACTATTATTGCAAATTTGCGTCGTCAGCTTGGACGCTCTGGACGTGGACGGGCAAATGATGGTGTATTAGGAAGAATGGGTGTAGACGGTGAAGAGTACACCGCTGAGGCTCTACGCCGTATTGCAGATGACGTAGAGGATCGTTCTGTTGAGGCACAATTGCGATTGTGTGTGGTGGAACTTGAGGCAAAGGTGCAAAATGTGGAGGAGGAGCGACGGTATGTAATGCTGCGTCATACATTATACCGTAAACATGTACAGGATGTAACACAGGCGTACGAGGCATTATGTATGGCGGAGGAGGATGCCGTTCACTCACATGTGTGTAAACTACCAACACCACCAGAGACACCACTGCAATTAACTATAAATGAAAGTAATGGACTTGCCGTTTCACCAACATCAGCAGCAACCACAACAACAACAACAACAGCAGCAGCAAAGAAAACAGGAGGAAAAGAGAAGGGTAAACGTAAGGATATGGATAAGAGTTCCTCGTTGCGTAATGCAAGTTCCTCTCCTCTAAACTCTGGACCTGGAAATCAAGAAGGGAGGGCGTCTGTCTCTACATCGCATCATACCGGAGAAGTTTCATTTGCTTCATTGGAAGAGCCATCACCGGAGTCAACACTTGTACGAAGAGAGTTGAGTCTTGTATCATCCCCGCAAAATCCAATCTTATCCTTAACTTCAACACCTAATGTATCTCCACAACGTACAACTCAACAGACACGCAGCAGTGTTGTTGGTGTTAATGTTGGTGATAATGGTATGAGTAGTGTGGGCAAAAAGAATGATGCTGGTGGAAGAACTCCCGCAACTTCATTATCGGTAATATCCTCACAAGGACGTAAGGAGGAATCCCAAAAGAAGGGTGAGGGACACACACCACGAAGCAATAGTTACACAAAGGATTTAACTACGGGAGGCGGCAAAAGAACAGGTGAAACGGGAGGGCCACGACAGTTAGGTGGATCTACACATTCACCAGTACAGACGTATAAATCATCACGTGATGTGGGGAGTAAAAGTAACTCTTTGCAGGATTCACCACAGAGGTCGTTTTCACCCAACACCCCACCTCGTGGTGCTCGTAAGAGACGTGATCGAACCCGCAACCGTCAGGGCAAGAGTAGCAATAGCTTGAGTGGGAGTGAAAGTAAAATAGATGTACATGATCAAGGGGTACAGACAGACTTCTATCCACAACGACAATCACGTGATGGTGGCGCACTCCTATCCACTTCTGCCTCTGCAGGCCAGGTTGCATTTTCACCCACCCACTTTACTGTACCAACTACTACATCCACTTCCTCGCTTCCACAGGGTGGGGGAGTTGTAGATGCGGCTTCACAGTCTAGAAGCACAGGTGCAGCAGAGGGGGGTATGTACAGTTCTGCACTTGGAGAACGTTTCTCTTCTCCAGGGGGTGTTCTTACGGCAGTATTGCCATCATTTGCACATGTGAGTCTAGATGGATATGAGGATAAGAGACAGGGTTCGTTCTTCAGTATATCGGCAGGTGATAAGGGTTCATCTCGTCGTGCTTTTACTACTAGTAATGCTAATACTAATAATAACAATAATGATGGTGCTGATGACGGAGGTGAAATGGAAAATAAAGAGAAACAAGAGATTGACCAACGTTTACATACCCTAACCGGAAACTATGCCACCTTACATGGATTAATACTTGACCTTATTGAACTTCTTTGCACTAAAAAAGGGGAACGTGAACGGGTAAATTCTCTGGAACCGAAACCATTTCATGTGGATGAAAAGAGCAATGAAAATTCAGCCGCAAAGGCGGAATATGTCAGTGATACTGTAGCTGCTGACACACGCATCCTAGAACATTTATTACGACTTCTTCAACGAAGTTCATCACGTGCCAGTAGCACTACGAGATCAGCGAAAGGAGCTGTACCAACATCTGTAACAACTACACAAAAGAAGGGAGGAGTCACATTAAGTGATTCTCAAGGAAACGAACAATTATCCCAAAACAGGGAACGCTCTGGAAATATAAACCCTCATGTATCTGATGCCCAAATGCGTTCTTCAGGAATGATCTCATCTGGTTCTCCAGGTTCTAGTGCTTATGTAAGGAGAAAACCGGAAACGGCGTTTTCTAATTCTGACTCAAATGTCCTTAAAGCTGATGGAGGTTTGACTGTCAACACAACCGAAGGAAGCAAGCATGGTAGTAGTGGGACTACCATTACTAAGAAAAGCACCGATGGTACATCTGCGGGATCATCTCGTAGTCTTCGCCATGGTGCCGTTGATGATGATCTAAACGAAAAGAAAGTCAAACAACATGTGGGATCAGAGGGAGAGAAGGGAGAAGATGATGCTGCAAGAGCTGCAAAGAAAGATATTACCACTACTAATACTACTAATATTACTAATACTACTACTAATACTGGTAATATTACCAATACTACTACTAATAATACTAATACTACTACTACTACTACTACTACTACTACTGCTGCTGCTGGTCCTATAAGGGATGAAGGGAAACAGGGAGGAGGTGGAAAGGTTTCCCCACGTACTGGTAATAATCGCAGTGAAAGTACCAAAAGGCGTACACCACAAGTACCCACACAACAACAACAACAACAACAACAACAACAACAACAACACCAACAACGTGGTTTTACACGATATGTTGCGGATGGCACGTCCTATAAGGATAATGTCAGAGGAGGTGATCGTGGGAGACAGCCAAGGAAAACACGTGCCACCTCGCGTGCTCGACTTGGATTACAGCCTCCCGCTAAGACTAATAATCTTCCCAAACTACTATTGAAGGGAGACGAAGAAGTGGTATATGATGATAATACAGCTAAATCAGAAACAGGTGTAGTGGAGCCCATATTACCAACACTTCCAAGCGGTAGACAAGGTGGAGGTAGAAATTCATCCCACTGGACACGCCGCGTACAGCAGCGAACACTATGGAGTCCAGCTGTCGTTCGTCTTGACTTTGCTGATCTCGATGCGGAGCATAGTGGGGCGCCGCAGGTTTCATCTTCATTTCACTCGTACCACCAATTTCTGCAGTCTTCAGCTGTTCAACGGCCGTCTTCCTTCAACAGAGCATTAGGTGGAACTGGCGTTCCAACAAAGATGTCAAATATCCCGATTGGATTTACTACTAATAATACTCCTCCTCCTCCTCCTCCTCCTCCTGTGTCTGGTGGTGGAAGTGGACGAACTTCACCAGTAACTGGTCTTGCATCTGGTACTACTAATATTGGAGCTCCTAACAAATATCAGTACTTTCAACCATATAGTTCACCATTACCCTATAACCTGTCACGATTCATTACGCCTACTCAAACATCAGCTCCAAATACATGGGGAAGTCGATATGATAATCTTATGCTTGGTGGTACAGCTATGTTACACCCTGCTTCTTCAGCTTCACCATTTGGTGCGTCATATCCTGTTGGAAGTCCAACACCGCACCTACCCAGTGGTGAGACAACATCGTATTATCCACATCTTTCTCAGTTGGATCAATTGACCGATGTAGAGACGGCACCCGATTCCCCATCTGCGTTTGCTATTGCCGGTCGTAATATTGGAGAAACACACTCCACTATACATAGTACCAAAACGCAGTCCTCCAACCCTGCTGTTCCCATAAATAAAGCAGGAAACTCTCCCTTAACGCTTCCAATTCCACGTCAATACGTCACTGCGGATATTTTACGTCGTAGCCCAGCTGTCTCTAGGAGAGGAAAACGCAAAAGTAGTAGTAACAGCAGCAACAGTAACTGGAGACTCTCCCAAAAAGCCAGAAGCTTCTGGCACAATATGCGGCTTCTGAGAGCTTCCTACATGCGTCGGCGACAGCGAGTACAATATGAATATCAACCGTTTATTTTCTATAATCGTCCTCGTTGGCTTCCACTCTTTGAATTTCACCCAAAAGTACGGGAACCGGCAGCAGATCTTCGCATTGGTCGACCGCGTGGAAGCAGCAACACACGTAGACGCTCACGTCGGGAGGTGTACGCCAAGCGCCCGCCAAGGTGTTTTTCTTTTGAAAGACGTTTATCACTATTGCGATCGCAATACGGCGGATCAACACAAAGGCAAAGACAACAACAACAACAACAACAACCGCAGCAGTATCAACTATTTCCTTTCTTGATTCACCATTGGGGTGGAGAGCATCCACAGAGGACTATGAAATAGATGTTGTAATAAACCCGTTCTTCTTGGGCTGGGAGAGGGTAGTAAAGGGGCTGAGGATGAGGTAGGAATATATATACAAAAGAAATATATATATACAAACTCATATGAATACTTTATGTATGTTTTCTCTGAATTTTCTTTTCTTTTCGTTCTTTTTGTGTTTGTTGCTACTTGGCATCACCGCCATTGTAAAACGCATACGGTAGCAGTAGCACACAAACACAAACAGACAGTCATGTATATCAGAAAAGAAAAAAAAAAGAACGGAACTCGCAAGAAAAAAAAGGAAAAAAAAAACAAAATTGCTCAAGTACTCTGTGTAAGACTACATGTTACATTATCTCACTATGTAGTTTTTCAACCCTTTTGTTTGTTTGTTTTACTTTTGTTTTTTTTTTGTATTTGTCTATACACAGATCCCCTCATACTTTGCAACAGTTACAATTGAACATTTGGAAACTGGAGACTTCCTTCTTGTTTTTTTTTTCCTTTACTCTTTTTTGTCCCCCTTGTTCTCTATGCTTATTTACGACTGAAAACCATATTAAGAGGACCGAAAAAAAGAAAACACATACGACTGTGTGACTTCTGTTCGTTTTGTATATCATCTCCCTCTTCTTCTCTATTTCTCTCAATTATTTCTTTCTCTTTTCAACTTTTAAGGGGATCTGATTCACATTCCCTATTCCTGCTGCACTACTCCAAAGAAGAAGATAATTAAACAAAAAAAGGTAAATTGCAACACGCATACAAACAAGTATATATATATATATATATATATATATATATATATAATTTGCACAAGAGATGGATTACCATAACACCAGTGATAATGAAGATAATGATATTTACCGCGATGTGGAGAGTTCTGCGAACTTCTCACAATTGTGTGGACGCCCTTCACTACGGCTAACAACAACACCACTCAAATCCCACAATATTAATATAAATAGAAAACCCAAACAACAACAATTCCCAATCACACGACATCAACTTCGCTCACATCGCCCAATAGGGGATGCACGCACCGCCCCAACATCACCCGTGTGGTCAAAAAGTACAAACACAAACACATCATCATTCTTTTTATTATCATTGCAAGAACACCAACAACAACAGCGGGCATTAACACCAACACCATCAAAGGCGGTTCCCACTGCGATGATGAAAGAGGAAAATAATAATAATAATAATAATAATAATAGTAATAATAATAATAATAATAATAATAATAATAATGATAATAATAATAATGAGAGTCATTACTTTGCATCTTTCCGCGGAATTGATGATAATGATAATAATGAATATGAATACGAGGCGAGTTTAATGCCAAGCAGCCGTTATGTTTCCTTTTCGTTTACAAGTGCACTGACGTCCCGGCGGCAGTCGGAGAGTCGTCCCACATCACCTTCACCAAAGCGACGGGCGGCCATTATGCCATCGAACTTTCCAGATCTGCACTTTTCAGATGATGAGAATGAAGTTAATAATAATAATAATAATAATAATAATAATAATAATAATAATAATAATAATAATAATAATAATAATAATAAAGGGGGAAATGAAGATGGGTGGGAAAACACGGTGGATGTGAATAATCAGCAATTGTGTCGTACGACAAAATCAACGGCAGCACTGTCGAGGTCTTCTTCTATATCGCATCCGAAACCAATTTACATACCGGAGAATACTATTACGATGAATAGAGATGATATTATTGTTAATTTTTCTAATTCTAATTCTAATTCTAATTCAATGGAGCGAAAAGAGCCGCAGCTGCGGTGTAATCGTGTGAAGCGGGAACGATCGCATCCATCGTCACACTTGTCGACGTCTTTCATACTTTGCGGTCGGGACTCCACCTCTTGTCCTCCCATTATTGCCACTGTTGTTAATACTAACACTACTACTACTACTACCACTACTACTACTACTACTAATAATAATAATAATAATAATAATAATAATAATAATAATAATAATGGATGTTGTGGGGAGGAGAGGGAGGAAAGCCCAAAGAGGGACGACGTTAAGCGTCTCAAGGCCGAGTTCACTCAACAAGAAGAAGAACAGCCAATCACGCTAATATCAACTGTCCTAGAAGAGGAAAAACAACAAGAAGAACCGAAAGAAGAAGAGGAAGAAAAGAGTGTCATGTACAGTCTTTGTATGGATAACGCAGACCACACGGCATTGCAGTTGGGAATAGCAAAACAAAACGGAGAGTCGCTGGTGCTTGTGAGTGGTCCAACACCAACGCCATGGCGTCAACAACGTCCTCTCGTTTCAACAAGAATAATAACGGAAGAAGCAAAAAGGGAAGAAAACGAACAAAACGAGGAACCGCCCGGTTCAATGGTGATTGATCTTCGCGGTAGTGATACGAGGGTTTCCCCACTGATGCTTTTCGCCGATACTTCTATTGACGTTGGTGTTGAAATGAAAGAAAATGAGAGGAATGAAAGGAATGTGAACATAGATCACAATGTCAGGGAATGTATGATGCCTTCTCCTGTGAATCCATGTACTTTAAATGAGGAAACGGCATCCACCAACACCGCCTCTTTCTTATACTGCAGTGAAGAGGAAAAAGAAAAAGAAAAAGAAAATGAAAAGAGTTCAATTACGGCAAAAAGTCCACATCGTCCGAGTGAGGATTTGATTGCGTTGATTGAGGCTGCAAGAGAAGAGGTCCGTCGTGCGAGTGAGCGGCTTATGGCGGCTATGGAAGATGTCCATAATAATAATAATAATAATAATAATAATAATAATAATAATAATAATAATAATAATAATAATAAAACATCAGTAAGGATAAATAAGGGTTATAATAATGATAATAGTGAGAATGCGGAAGGTGAGAGTCATACATACTCTTATGATGTGGTAGATAGATCCTTGCGGTTAAGCATGGGTTGCTTCTCTAACGAAGACACCCCCATAAATGAGATCAACAGCAATCAAAAGAATAAGATGAATATCCATGACGATAATAACAATAACAATGTATGGATTCCACCAGAGAATACCGTTCTGCGTTGTTTGTTAGCGAAAAATGCAAATCGTATTGGACTTCGACTGCGTGGTTGTGATTGCAAAGATGCGGGTGCACTTCCCATGCATGTAGTGGCACGTGTAGTATTACAGCTACTCACATTACACGCCTCCTCATCCGCTACTCTTGATATTTCTACTGTTGCCGTGGATGGAACTCCACAGCGTACAGATGAGATGTGGCGGTGTTCCTTCTCATCCCCATTCTCACCGTTGTGTAGTCAAACACAAGAAAAGAAGAAGAAAAAGAAAACAACAAAAGAAGAAGAGGAAGAGAGACGTACTGTAGAGGAAAGTGTGATGCGGCTTTATTTGAGTTTATGGAGTTGTTTCCGCGAGTGCTTTGGCGAGCGATATGCGGCAAAGCACCTCGGTTTATTAGGAAGCACTACTATTGATAACAGTAATAGCAATAATAAGGATAATAAGGATCATAGTAGTGGTTATTCAAAGAGAATGGTAACATGTTTCCCACGCCTTTATCAGCAATTGTGCAGTGCGAGA
Source organism: Trypanosoma melophagium (assembly GCF_022059095.1). Taxonomy (NCBI): domain Eukaryota; phylum Euglenozoa; class Kinetoplastea; order Trypanosomatida; family Trypanosomatidae; genus Trypanosoma; species Trypanosoma melophagium. The sequence continues at coordinate 100,653 of NW_027125148.1, read as the reverse complement.
AAACAGACAACAACAGCAGGAATGCCACCATTAGATGTACTTGTGGATTACAAGACATTTGCTTCCAGCCTTTCAGAGCTTAATTGAGCTGAAAGAAAGAAAAGAAAAAAGGGAGAGAAAGGGAGAAGGAGATTTCTCTATTTTGACTCATATATTTTTTTTTTGTACCTTTGTTTATATTTAAACAACAAGAGGAAATCGAAGGATAACAACAAAAATAAAGAATGACGTAGATAGTGATAATAAGAGAGCTTGCGGTATGTATGGAGAGCAGGCCTTGTTTGTTTTTTGTTTTTTTGTTTTTTTTTTCATCGCTTTTTTTTAATTTACATTAGATTCACTTATACCGCAAATAGAGTATTTGTACTTCCTTATTTGTATTCGTTTTCTCATTATCACGGAGTAGATGATATGATGTGTATCATATATATATATATATATATATATATATATATATATATATATATATATATAGACCATATTCAGTTTAGATGACCATGGAGTGTGTGAGTAAATGAGTTTGGTGTTAACACAGGTAGGAAGTCTATGCGGCAGTTTTATTAGATGCATTTATTTATTTATTTTCTTTTTCTTGAATTAACTATTTACCTACATGTTTTGATTTTATTCCTCTTTCTTCATGTACTTTCCCACCTTATAATTTCTATTTCTTTTCCTTTCACATACTCTATCTCTCTATCATTATTATTATTAATACTGCTGTACATGAAAGGGGTGAAATCGTGAGACAGATAGAGGAATGTCCACAACGGGTGGTGTACTTAACAGCGACATGACTAATAATAATAATAATAATAATAATAATAATAATAATAATAATAATAATAATAATACATGTCTGACAACCCAACATGGTGTTCGGTTTGACTTGTCTGATGAGAAGGCGGAGTTTAATCAGTACTGGTACTCCACTCAAACTATACACACCCTCTTGGAGGAAGTACAACAACACGCAACGGCTTGTGCCTTCTTATCAACACCATCTCTCTACTTTGCACTAGTGGCAGAGCAAAAGAATCACAACAATGATAATAATGAAAAGAAGACAATTGCAGGCGGAGGACCCATTTCCCCTTCCCCTTCTTCTTTTTCCTCGCCACAATCAACATCGACTCTTCCATCTGAAGAGTTGAGGAAAAATAGTCGTTTATTTGAGTTTGACCGCCAGTGGGAGAAGGAGCCTGGATTTGTGCGGTATGACTTTCACAAACCTGAACAGGTGCCTGTGCAGTATCTCGCCGCGTTTGACTACATCTTGGCAGATCCGCCATTCATCACTGAAGATGTATGGGCTGCATACATACAAACCGCAAGACTGCTGCTCAAACCAGGTGGTAAATTGCTCTTCACAACTGTATTGGAGAATCACACAATGCTGGAATCGTTACTGGACGCCCCACTCTTCATTGCCCCATTTCTTCCTACTATTGCACATCTCACATATCAGTATGTGTGTTTTACGAACTACAGACCCACTCGTCTTGTGTGTGTGAATCCTGAACTCCCTGCAGAGGATGCGAAGATCATGGCAGCAGTACAAATGGCGAATGATTTGCGGGAATCAGAGCAGCAGTTTATGGCACAAATTCGAGAACGCAACCGGAATGGTGAAAAACCACTTCCCACTGTAATGCACCGCGGTAATAATAATAATAATAATAATAATAATAATAATAATAATAATAATACCACTGGGGAATTTCCACTTGGAGCCATGAAGTGGGGTTACATACCAGAAGGACTCACAATGTACAGTAATGGATCCGATATGCCACCAGCAGAGAGCGAGAACCATAACACATGTGACTATGGTGATAAATATCGCGAAGTACAAACATTGCGAGAGGCACTGGATGGCTTCAAGCGCAATATTGATCTTGCACAGAAGCACCTAGACCTCCTCTTGCGTTTAGAACAAAAACGTACTAAGCTAGAACAGAGCGAAACGGGAACCTCACCATCGTCTTTGAAAAATACAGAGGCGGGCTTTATGGCAGGAAAACAACAACTGCAGGAGACGCTTGGAAGTATGCGAGGGATTATCGATACTGTTGAGATGAGTGAGTCTCGCGTGGCGGCAGCTGATGGTACTCAGCCAGTAACAATCTATATTGCTTCCATGAAGGAGTGTGTGGAGGCGTATGCGAATGTTCCGGTGCGGAAACAAGAACTGAATGAGCTAGCGGCAGATGCTACACGTAAGTACAAGTCTCCAGTATTCAACAGAATGAAGGAACTCCTGCAGCGGATGAAGGAGATAAAGAAACAGTATCAACAACGACAAGAAGAAAAGGGAGAGGGAACAACCGAGTCAACGTTGGTTGCATCATGATCAGACTGTCTGTTTTTAGATAGATAGGAGAGATGCTACCACAGTCCAGATATGTGGGTCTGTGGGTAATAATTTATAAATGAAAAAGAAAACAGTTTCAGTATGATGGTTTACCTGTTTTCGGATGTCGCATCGCTTGTTCACAAGTAACAGAAAAAGAGTCTGTGGGCAAAAAAACAACAAGAATGAAGACATAGTTCTTTGAAAAAAGTTGAAGGAAAAGGGTAAAGAAGGAAACGGAGAAGACACAAAATGAACGAAAAATAAAGGAAAAAAAAAACGAAAATGAGAAATAAACCCTGGGAAGTGTCGACTCTGGTAAGACTTTTTTTTCACGGTAAAGATGACATGAAATTTTATGTTTTCCTTTTCTAAATAGTTAGTTATGTAAATGAATATACATGTTCTCTTTTCTTTTTCTAGAAGATATAGCTTTCTATCGTCATAGTAGGATTTTTATTTCTATCCACACGCGCGCGTGTCGTTTCGTTTGTTTTGGTCTTTTTGTTTACCTCCTCGCTTAACGGTGGGATTAAGGAACAAAGAAAGAGAACAAGCCAAAGGAAAAGGACGGCGTCCGACAACTAGTGGATACACACACAAAAAAAAAAAAACAAAAAACAAAGAAAAAAGATAAAAAAAGAAGGAAAAAAAAAAAACGAACAAAAACGAACAAAAGCGAGCAAAAAACAAAAAAAAAAACGACGACTTTTTATCAAGGAGAAATTAATAGCGCGATTGTGTAACTGTGCGATTGTGATTTGCAATTGAAATGATTTCTTTGGAGTTTTTGAGTGGACGCCCTCCCGGGAGTGCGCCGTATTATTCTCTTGTTGTCCGCGAGCCGTATACTCTCGGCCGTGCTCGTGAGTGCGACATTTTCCTAGACTATGTTGACATCTCGCAGCAGCACGCCTCCTTGCATGTGATGCGGCAAAGCCAAGCCAAACAACAACAACAACGAGAGGGCAAAGAAGAAGAAGAAGGAGTGAATGTTCCCACATATGAGGACGACAACGATGCTGCTGCTCTTCACAACGGTGCTGGAGTGGATGACTTCCACAAGGATGCGGCCTCTGCCTCCCACACGGCCACCGACGCGCCTCATCTGGAGGATGTGGAGGATGAGACGTCCCCGCTGCGTGAGACGGATCCTCTCGTGGTGCGTCTCTCCCGTCCGCGTGGTGGTGGACGTTTGGCGGTGAATGATGTGGAGGTGGACGAGTCGCCGGTGTTTCTCACGGACGGGGCGGAAGTGCAGTTTGGGGCCAGCGTCCGTCTGCGGCTGCGATTCCGCCCGTTGGTTGTGTGCGTCTCGCGGGCGGGCGTGGACCGTGATCGGGTGCAGGAGTTGGAGTTTATGTACCACAGACTCGGCGCGACACTCACCCGCCGGCGTGGGCCCATCACCCGACGTGATATGCCGCAGCCGATTGGTTTATTATACGCCACAGAGACCGCAGCGCAGGAGGACGCGTGGTGTCTGACAGCACTCGCCGCCGGCTACTCCGTGGTGCTGCCAACGTATGTGTTTGAGTGGTTTGCGGCTCTGGCGCAGAGTGCGTCCTCGCCACTCAGTGTGCTGCCGCCACCCGTGCGGTTTGAGGTGCCCATTCAATGTAGCCGCACCACCGCAGTACATGCGGCATGGTATTTGCGACCCGAATCGGATGTTTGTCCTTTCCCACTTTATCCTATTCCTACCAACGCCACACTCAAGCGCACACGTGAAAACCTCTTTGCCAAGAAGGAGTTCTTTTTTCTATCTGATGAGGTGGAGAAGCGATATCGCAAGGCGGTGACACTCTGTGGTGGTGGGGGGCACCAGTTGGAGGACGTCGCTCTCATACTCGCCAAAGGAGTGAGGAAAGATGCCTCCACCACTACCGAACCCGCAGAGATGGAGAATACCATCGCTGGTGCCGAGACAGCAGGGGATAATAATAATAATAATAATAATAATAATAATAATAATAATAATAATATCAATCCTGATGCTGTTGCTGCTGCTGCTGAAAATGAAGGGGATGAGGATGATATGCATGACGCCAAGGAAATCGCTGAGGAGAAGGAAGATCACGAGGAAGATGATAACAACAATAACAATGAAAACAGAAACGACGACGACAACAATAACAACAATAAAAATGACAGCAAAAATGTTCATGATTCTGCTACCATTAACTGTGACACTTCTGGTACCCAAAGAGGTACCACCCCTGCTTCTGCCACATACTTTATTGTCGTAGACCATGACATGGAAAATGCATTGCAGCACGGTGATCCCGATGAAGAAGCTACTGCGCAACAGATTCTAGATTATGCTAACCGCGCAGATGTTCAAATTCCTGTGATTAGCGAACGCAGTCTCTTTTATTCGCTTCTTGCCAACCGTTTCTCCGTTATTGAGGTCCCATGGCCACCTGCTCTTGATGTCAGTCAAGGTGAAGGCAGTGAACTAAATCTGTGGCCATTCACAGCAGCAGAAGTGGATGATGGTATGTTCAATATTAATGGTGCAGGACTGACTCCAAGAATGGAAGGTCGCGCAGCACTTCAAACACCACGAGGAAATAGAAGAGGGACTCCTTCAGCCCGTTGTCATGGAATTACTACTCATCATGATCTCACCACATCACCCTCTCTGAATGGTCGAAGAGAGAAATCGACACCGTTACAAAAAAGGGGACGGAGTCAAAATCGACTCCGATTGCTAACATCAGCAGACTTATGTGATGCCCTTCGTAATCGCGTGAGAGCGTTCGTAGCAAGGGAGGAACCAAAACTCATTCAAGGTCTTGTGGGATCAAAACGTAACTTTTTTGTTAATCCAGAACTGGTGGGCTATGCACACGAATGTCAGGCGTTGGTATCACGTTATATGGGAAAAATGGAAATGCTACTCTCAGAATTGGAGGAAAACTCGCGCCAGGCCGCAGATCTCCTACGTTGCCAGGATGACTGCCGTGCACTAAACCGTAATGCACAGTACATTATTGACTATGCCGAGTACTCATCTCGACGACCACGACGAGTGTCTATGAATAATGGGGCCACAGTACGTCGTAACATGAGCCCAGTGTACAGCTCAAGAGTTCAACGTTCCACACTAGCAGAACAACAACAACAACAACAACAACAACAACAACAACAACAACAAACACGCCAACAGCAACAACAAGACGATTATGACTCTGGAATGAATCCCCTTGATCTGCCACCCCCAGTCAAGGGCGCACGAGCACAAACAACACGTCGAGGACGATCATCGCCCATGCGACCCCAATCGCGTCGCCCCAAGCGGCAAAGTAAGAACTGCAGCCCACAGTCTGATGCCCACATACCGCAGGTTAATGGCCACATGGACAGTTCCAGCGAACTCGTCATCCCCACCCCAGACCCCTCCGCCCCCCTCGCTGCAGAGAATATGCTGATTCCACCATCATCACTAATCCTCGCACGGCGTCTGTCAAACTTTGAACCGCCCGCGACGGTGCGGGCGCGTGGCATGCGACGGCGGGCCTCACACCCCGTCACCGCCGCCCCGCCCTCCCCGCAGTCCGTGCGGGAGCCGCTGCCCGCACCGGCGGCCATGACGCCTAGGAACAGATCCCTCCGCCGCTCCGCCCAGCGACCGGCGACGCGTGAAAACACCAGTGAGGCAAAACCACCACCCGGGCACGTCCCATTGATGCATGACTTCTCAACGGTTCAACGACGCACCACGCTGCCACGAACACCAAGGACACCACGAACACCAAGACGCGCAAGTCCAGTGAGACGGCAACTGCAATTGCAACAACAACAACAGCAGCAGCAGCAGATTAACACCCCACGTTCGGCACGCGCCGCACGTGGTGTAGCTCCCGCTCAAGCTGGTGCATCACTCGCCTCTGTCAATGCACCTGTGGGTCGTCGCCGACTGGTGCAGTCGGACAAAGTACTCAGTGCTCGTTAAAGCGGAGCGTTGGAAACAAGAAACATTACTCTGAATAGTGGAAAACAAAACAAAACAAAACAGAATGGGGTAACAGCAAAATGAAAGGAGAATAGTTAATGAACGCGGAGAGGCTTTTAAGAGAAGGAAGAAAGGAAAACAAAAACAACAACAACGAAAAAACCAAAGGAAAAGCAACTATGTGTCTGTTCTAGTTGCGTGAATACTATTTCTCTTTTCCCCTTGCAGCCTTCTGAATAAAATAGGAGAAGAATTTGTGTTTTTTTTTATTACTTTTATTATTTATTCTGCGTGGAAAGTAGTGACTCCTGGACACGTTTTTGAACGATATCTTCTGCGTGATGGAGTGAAAAAGTGTTAAAAAGAAGAGAGAAAAAAAAAAAGAGAAAATGACGGTGGTGCCATATAAATGCAGACACTTTCATTGTAGGGAAAAGCGGCATTCGAGAGGAAGGAAAATGGAAAAAGAAAAAAACGTGTTACAAAAGGAAAAAAAAAGCCAAACGGGTAATGGGGAAAGAAGGAAGCCAACAGCAGCGCCAAAAAAACTACACATACGGCGCCGACGCTGTGCGTGTTTCATTTCCTCAACTAAACACTGGTCTGTTTCTTCCCCCTTTTTTTTTTACATACACATTTGGATTTACCCACACAAACACCAGTGCCAAGGCGGAAGCCTTTCGCTAACCAAGGGTGACTGGCGTGATGTCACCGCTTCTCTCTCTGATATATCTATCTTTTTTTTTTGCATTTTCATTGATCTCTCTTTTCTAGAAATGGGAAGCATACTCCAGGTTTTGGTTATTATTGTTTGTGTGTCCTCATTTCAACATATGTATATTGCTCACAACACCCTTTTTTCCCTTCTCATTCTTGGATGTTATGAGTGAGGATCAATACTCTATGATGAGGGGGACATGAAAGGAAAAAATAGGGTGAGAAAAAGAAGAAAAAAGAAATAGGTAGTAGAAAATAGTGGGAGGTAAAGTTGATGTTGATGTTTATGAGTGGTACGGGCGAATATAATGGTCTACACTTTTCTGGAAAAAAAAAAGCAAAGTGTTAACTTGATAGAAGGGAAAACAGAAAATGGATTTGAAATGTTGAATTTTGTGGGTAATTAGAGATAATAATTGTGGGGTTATTTTCTTTCTTTCTTTCTTTCTGTCCTTTTCGTCCTTCTTTGTGGGGGTGTTGCCAATGTAGAGTATGAAAACACTAATGACGACGGATGGCACATTGGGTCGGAACTGCAAGAGTGTATCGTCGCAAACTTCGTATAAATAGACGATTTCCAGTAATAATTATTTTCATTTTGACCATACTAACATGTACGTTATTGTATCTATCTGAGAATGGGCACAACAATCGTAACTCATCTCTGAAAAATGCTCCTGCTGATGACGAGGGAGTTATTGGTAAAGATGTAATAAAATCACCAATAAAAGGGGAACAGCAAGGTGTTGAGGAGCTAAATCGATATTGCCCTCTTAAAACTTCAGAGGAAATGCAGAAGCGACTACAAAATGTACTTCATATTGGAGTACCTCACAAAAAAATAAATGGAAAGACTCTGATGGTACCAGAAAGACGTTACAATGAAACTCCCCAATTGTTTTTACAGGGAATTGTTCGTCTACCACCATCATTACCAGTATCATTTTGGAATACTGGATGGAACTGCTTAGCAGCATGGGATCCGGATGAGCGGTGTGTTATTGCCGCTCAGTCTTTCGTCACTTATGACAGTATTAGAAAGAAAACGGAATATGGTGTGGTACCGTACAATCTACGCCGTACATGGAATAGTAGTGATAATAACCACTATAGTATTCAGTGGAATTTGGAGAAGGAATTGGTGTTTCATATCCCGTCGTTATGCATTCGTGGTATACCTTGTCCTGTTACTGTGGAAGTAACACCGCACTTAAATCACCTTTTCAACTTAACTGCTACTATAGACCCAAAAGGAAATCCTGAGAAAGGGATAGAGTATCACCACCTTTCGAAGGAAATTGAAATTTTCTATGGACGTGGTAGTTTTTGGCTAATGGATCATGAAGGTGATAAAAAGCGTAGAGAAATAGCAGATAGGGTGCGTCCTTTATTACGTAAAAAAGTTCCTACAAGAGGAAAAACTATAACAATGAATCGATCACCTTATGCGGCGCATTACTACTTTGAACGTTATATAGTACTGGACTTATCTCCTGCGTTTCCTGATAAAATTGGACGTCATGTACTCTCCCTTAACGATGATAATAATCAAATCACTTTTAATATTTCATCACATTGGATCTCCACAAAATTCTCTGAATTTCCACAAATTGATAATGTTGAGGCATTTCTACAGTTTTTTTCAACCATACAAAAAGATGAAAAAGAGAGAAATATTTGTGCCGCAATTGTGACAACTTTTTTAGAGCTTCGACAACCTTTATCAGTTTTTAAATCAGAGGTAGTAATCCCATCAGGGTGTACGATTTTGTTTAAGTCTAATGCAGGTCTAATAGTTGGTCCGGATGTTAAACTTTACATTTCTGGTAATGGTAAAAAACGCTCACTACTAACAGCTGCTTTAGCTGGTGAACACTGGGGTGGTATTATTGTTGAAGCGGGTGGTGTCCTCAAGATAGAGGGAACCACTATAACTCTTACAGGATCGTCAGGAGAAAAACGTCGCAAAGGGACAGGAACACATGTAACGTACGCAGTTCCAGCTGTTACAGCTGTTGGAAGTGATATTATGACAGGAAGAATTAGAGGTGCAGAAGTCTTTATAAACAACTCAGTTTTTTTAAATTGTGCCGGTCCTGTTTTTGGGGCTGGTTATAGAGCTCAGATTTTAATAGCTCATACCCTCTTTCAGGACGTAGCACAAGGTGGGGAGTGTGTGGAATGTGAGTCCAAAATAGAAAAGGTACATATCCTGGATGTACCGTATGAATCTGAGATTCTTCGTCGCGGTTCTGTTCCTGATGAACATGAGAAGAGAAAAGATATAGAAAACAATATTTATGTGGATGGTGACAATGATGGACTTTATTTGAGAGGTGGAGAAGTAAAACTACAACGTGTAGTGGTGATGAACACACTTGATGATTGTGTTGACAGTGCAAGTGAGGCTTCAAAAACTATAAATGGTAAAAGTAAAGTATCTACACACTTGATAATTGATGGAAACATTTTACAAAATTGTCTTCACGAGGGTATTGCACTAAGTTCTGGTGCAGGCGCACTACGTGGAGTAATTGTTAAAAATACCATCATATCTGACGTACAACAAGGTGTAGAGAATGGACACAGTGATTCAGGTCACCAAGTAATTTTGAGTGACGTTTTGTTTCGACGTACTCAGGTTGCTTTGCGACACGGTGACAATTATCCTCTTCCTGTTGAAGGGCGTATTTTAGTGACCAATACACTTTTTGTAAATAACAGTGTAAATGTTCTAAATGAGGTATTTGCAAAGAGTTCAATAAAAGGGTGGTCAAATCCATTTATTGACCCTTATCGTTTCTCAGACCAGCGTATTACGCTGGTCAATTGTACAGAAACAGATTTTCCGACTACATTAAGGGAATTTCCTCAACTACATTGCTGGTCTTTGCAAGGTGAGGACGGGGATGAAAAATGCCATAGTGAAAGGCACAATGGATTTAATCCGATGCTTTGTGGAAGGAGACATTATAAAGTTTGAGTAAAAGTACTTTGTGGTGGAACTGATTACCCTCATTCTTTTTGTTTTGTTAGTTTTATAACCCCTTCTAGCTTACAGGCACACGCGCACGCAATTACGCAATGTTTTCTTTTTTTCTTTTGTTGCTATTTCCCTTTCCCTATTTGTTTTCACTTCCTTCCTTCCTTCCTTGTGTTTGTGCTTCCTTTTGGTACCCTCAGCAAAATAGATTTTCAAAGAGTACTATTAGAGTGTGAGTTTTTTTTTTCGGAAGAAAACAAAAAAAAAATTATGTTTATACCAGCATGGTTTCTTGGAAATGAGATTAGCCATCAGTGCGCAGAGCTGCTGTTGGCTGCCATAATTGGCGTGTTGCTGTACTATATTCCGTTATGCATCGCAAAACGGCAGGGTAATATTAAAAGCATGATGTTGATTGAACCCGTTGCGAAGGCAATCGCCGCAGGCGTAGTTTCATTTTCTTGTTGGGCAATGCTAAAACCCCATCTTCTTACCAATGTCCAGGGGTTTTTGGTATCTCCTGATATGCTTTATTTCCTCGGTGGAGTGGCCGCTGGGGGCGGATTGGTTCTTCGAACGCATCATTACTTTGGCGATACGAGCTCCAACGCTGCGACGGCCGCGATGCTTGCCCACGGGGCGGCGGAGGGGGCTGGATTGGGACTCCTCGTTGGTACTCCCGCCTTCCCCGCGGTGTTCCGGTCTCAAGTCCTTCATGGGGTGCCGGACGGGATGCTGGTGGCGACGGCCTCGCTACAGCGGAGTGGGCTCCTGCGGACGTTGCTCGCGGCGGCGGTGGCGCGGGCGGGTCAGGCGGGTGCGTTTTACGCCATCGCCAAGTGCGCCCCCGTTGTGTCCGACGAGGCGGTGTGGACGGGGGAAGGGGTGGCTTTTGGATCCATGGCGGTGATGGCGTGGCAGGAGTTGGCACAACCAGCCAAAGAACGACTAGGGAAGGCACGGTCGGCAGCCATCGCTACCACCGCCGCGGTGGTCACGTCCTTTGCCTTCTGTTAGGGTGTGATGTTGAAAAAAAAAAAGAAAGGGCAGATTAAAAAACAAATTAAATCAAAAAGACTCAAAAATGGCAAAAAAAAAAATAACGATAATAACAGCAACACAAAAAGTTAATGAAGTTATCGCTCTATCTCTTTTTTTTCTTTTCTTCCGGTTTTCTGTTTTAGCTTTTCTATTTCTAAAGCCCGTTTTGGCGATAACCGCCCCCAGGGCCTCCCAACGGGGGAGGGCCGAACGCCACACCGTTTGGCGGGGCCGCGGGCCCCAGAACACACACACACAGAGCGAAAGAAGGGAAAGGAAGGGACCGTTTGCGCTAAGCACGCGTAAAAGAAGAGAACTGCAGGATGGGCAGGCCCTCTTTGCCCGGCTCGTCAATAAATGCGGCGGGGGCGCGGCAGCACCACAGCAGCAGCTCCTCCGCCAGACGGCGAAGGTGGACCCAGCGGGCTGTCTCATCGCGTGGGCGCTTCTGCGTTTGCACTCCTTCTCTCTTTATCCTTGTGTCTGTTTCCTCTTTGATTTTCACGCCGCCAGGCCAACCGAGCACCCGCAGAAAACCCGCGGCTTTTGCCATGACGGGTGGCGCGCTCGGCAACCCCTTCCCCGTGCTGCTGTGGCTGCAATCGCGGCCTTTTCTGCTATGGTCTGCTCTGTGGCGCTGGCCCTCCTCGCGCCAAGTCGTCCAGGCCAAGGAATCCAGGGGTGACCCGGGCCGTTCGCAAGCTCCACCTCGGAGAGCAGCGCAACGCACCGCGCGCCACAACCCTCTGCCGCAAAAGCCGCGGCAGCTTTTCCACAAGCAATAACAACATCGGCTTCTTCCTGAAGGGCGCTCATCCTGCAGAGCGGGTCCTCGTGACTAAGCAACAGCACGCCTCCCACCTCCAACCAAGAGCGGCTGTCCAGCAATGCGGCGGCACCAGGGCGCTGCGGTTCAGCCGATGTCAATGTGAACAGGTGCCGGGGGTAGAAAAATCGCTGCAGTACGTGCCGGTGCGCCTCTGCCTCGCTTGTGGTGCCGCAGGCGTTCGGAAGGATGAGTGCCACGCGTTGCTCCCTAAGGGCTCGCCTTCCCGCTGGTGGCTTTGGAAGCGCGTCCTCTAAAGCAGCCCTCGCAGCTTCCAAGACAGGGAAGGCTTCTTCACCAATGAAGCGCCCGTCCCGCATCGCTCTTCGTTTGATCTCGTCCAACAGCTGTCTCCCACCCGGCAGCGGCGCGAGCGTGGCAAACAACGTCGCGCTAAAAACATTTCCACAAGCTATGTCTTCAAGTAGTCCTGGCGGCACGGCGGCGCAATGCGACAGTAAACCCTCCCCGCGTCCTGGGCCGCCTGGCGTGTCGTTTCTTCTGCCCCTCGCGCCAGAATTAGGCGAACGAGAGCGAGCTGCCAAACACTCGCGGGCATACTGAGCTCCAGCGCCGGCCCCTCAAGGGTCTGCCGCCACAGCCTTCCGAGCGCCGTGTGTGGGTGTCTCTCCTTTGCGGGCCCCGCTACCCGCATCGCGGAGCAAGCGGCATTCAATCAAGTTCGCGCAGGCCGCGTCACCCAAAGCGGTTCTAAGCGTTATCGCCGCAGCGCCGGCGCCTATGGCGTCGTCAGCAAGCCCCCCTTCCCCTCCTCGACCGCCATCGCCCTTCGCCTCCGGCATGCCCTCGCCAAGTTGGACTATGGAGATGGAAATCGGTGCTCCGTCGCCTTCCGCTTTTCCCTGTGGTTGCCAGCGCTCCGGGGCAGCCAGTCTTTCAGCAGGCTTGTGGCGGAGTATTCGTCCTCAACATCTTCCGAAAGAAGGCAAAGCCAAAGCGGAGCGGACGGGGTTTGTGGGGAGTCCTCCGCCTCAACCCACGCGGTGGAGGAGCCGACGCCGTCAATAAGATGCACTTCGTGGCCGCGAAGCGCCATATACACCTCAAATCGGTTCAAGCAACTATACGTTTCGAAAATGCAAAGAATCACCTGCTGGACCTGCGCCGGGAGCCCCTCATCACGCACAAGGCGGCGAAGAACCGTGCTGCGCAGCGCTCGAAATGCACGGGCGTAGAAAACCTCTGACGCCTCGGGTGGTTTGTATGCAATGCTCAAAACGTGCCACCCTCCCACATCTGCAACCCCCGTTCTTCCTCGATTTCCAAAACCGTTGGTTTCACAGTGGGTGCCTTTTCTGTAAAATTTAGTAGTCGCAGGTCTCCCTCGGAGGACCCTGGCAAGTCCCCCGTGTCGCTGCCGGGGTCGCTTTCGCACGAAAGCCAATTGCCAGAGGTCGCGCTGGCCTCTGCCGAAACACCTGCCTCCGGTGCTACGCGAAGAACTCGTCCAGCGAGAGAGCATAGCGTTTCACCATCGCACGCGCCACTGTCCGCAAGAACACCGCGGGGGCACGGCACTAGTGTGTATAGCGGAACGGCCTCGTCGTCCACCCCCGGCTCCGCGTCCAAGAAGGCCACAGTCGCGGTGCCGGCGCAGGCCTGGATGCCAGTGATTTCCGCAAGTGCATAATGCAGAGCCCTCGTGCGCCTCCGCTTCGGCGCGAATACAGCCGTGCCGACGGCAAAGCCGCCGCGGAGGCCGCGCAGATGCTGCGGTCCCCTTGCCGGCCCGTGGGTTGTCGCAGGGGCAGGGGATGGTTGGCGACCGCGCCGTCCCCGCATCCTTTCCTCCATACCGCTGAAATGCGCAAACCTTCAAGACAAAAACGACAACAACAAAAGAAAAGGAAAAAAAAAGCAAAAAACGAGAATAAAAGAGGCCATGAGGAGCGCGGCAGCGCGTATTGACATGCGCCGCCGAACGCAGCTTCCAAAGAAAGTGCTACTTGTGGAAAGGAAAAAAAAAAAAATCCGCACGCATTCACCCTTCACATGGCGCAAACCACACCGAATACAAGAAGGCGCCGCTTCAAACAACCCAATCCGTCCAGATGCGCCCGGGGTTCAAGGAGAAAAAAAAACCTCTCCGAAACTCGAGGCCACAAAACCAGCGTGTAGTGAGGCGGCCGCCCTGCCGTTGGCGCTTGCCTTCTCGACCCCGCCAGCGGAAAGCACGGGACCCCAGTCCTTTCTATCAGACCGCCTGATCCAGTAAAAAAAAAAAGAACTGCCACATCCCCCGAGAGAAAGGGGACTCGTGCGAGCGTTCCCGAAAGGGATTCGCGTTCTCCACACCCTGCCATTGCCCGCGTCGAACCCTACCACCGTTTCGATGGGGGAGTTGCCGTTCCATGTTGGACGGCGGGTGCCGGCGATGGCGGCCGCCACCCCGCCCACGTTAGCATTGGAAGGGGCGCGGGCAAACGAACGCTTCCTCGAACGATCGCCCCGCCATCATCTTCGAATGGCACCACCGGCGCCCCCGTTGAAGGAGCGCGGCCCCGCATTAAGGAAGCAGTGGCTTGAAGAACATTTCGCGCGACGTTGTTATGCCCCCCTTGATGCCCTGATGGTGTTGCGTTGTGAATCCTCTGCTCTTTATGTTTGCGCGTTCTTCTTCATGGGCAGGGTGGGCCGCCGCGGGTCTTTTGGGCAGCGGTATCAAATGTATTGTTTCCCTGAAGAACATCCTTCGCGGCGGTTTACATGTGTATATGTGTATGAAAAAGAAAAGAAGTTAAAAAGGAACATGATGCGCTGAAAGAAGTAAACAGCACCCTGCACGGCATCCCGCCGCCGCCACCCAAAAACCCCACTTGCGACCCCGCCGCATTGCACATGTGGATCGACCACCCACCTTTACTTCCTCTTCTTCCTTTGTCTGTGTTCATCCCAGTTTCCCATCACCGGCGCCATGACACATTCACCTCATCCGTGCGGAAGCGTTGCGTAATGGTAGCATTCGGCAGTGGAGTGAAGCCTCCGGCAAGGTACTCCAATAGACCAGCGTAGGCTATCATACAGCCGTTGTCGATACAGTAGCGCGCGTCCATGTCAAAGCAGCGACCTCCGCGAGACTCTGCCATCTCACGCATCATCTCCTGCAGGCGGACGTTACACCCAACCCCGCCAACGATAAGCACCTCACTCGACGCACACTGCGACATGGCGCGCTCCGTCACTTCCGCTAGCACGGCGAACATCGTTTCCTGCAGCGAGTAGCATATATCATCGATACCAAATGGCTCATCCACAGCGCACTGCACTCCATTCGGCAATGCACGTCGTTGCGCGGAAGAGGACGATGATTGGAGACACGGGCACTTATCCTTGTCCTTGAACTGCGGATGGTGCAGGAGCGCCCCTACAAAGGAAAGCAGTCCACTGAAGGACATATCCATCCCCTTCACAACATAGGGGAGCTCAATGAAGCGGGTGCCTCGCTTGGCACACTGCTCAATGTTGTACCCTGGAGCAGGGTCGTTGGATAGTCCAAGCAGGCGTGCCGTGCGGTCGAGGCAGTTCCCCACTGCGATATCAATCGTCTCGCCAAAGATACGATATCGGTGCTCCGCATAGGCGATGACCTGCGTGTTGCCACCGCTCACGTACAGCACCACCGGGTTCTCGCTCCCTGTTACTACACGGCCCATCTCGATATGCCCAATGCAGTGGTTTACGCCAACCAGAGGTACAGACCACAGCAGCGAGAGTGTCTTAGCCACAGTGCAACCAACTGCAAGTGGTGCTCCCATTCCTGGTCCCTTTGTGTAACAGATGACGCTGATATCAGAGGGTTGCGCATTGGCCGCCGCCAACGCAGCCTGCACAAGCTGGAGTATATGCTCCGTGTGGTGCTGCGCCGTCTCACGTGGTAAGAAGCCTGTTCCTGTTGGAGTGATGTACGTCCTACGCTCATTCGACAATACATTCCCCGCCTCATCAACAACCCCTACACCGATCTTGTTGGCACTACCCTCAATACCCAATGCTAGAGTTCGCCTGGCGCCCGGCCTAGCCATTTCCTCTAGGTGTTCGCCAATCCGTATGTGAGAATGCGTATATGTGGAAGTGTGTGTGTGTGTGTGTGCCACCGTACGTTTATTTACTTAATTTATGTCTGTGCAAATGTGTATGCTGATTCGCTGCCCCCACTTGATGGGAGCATGAGAAAAGAATGGAGAGAGAAGTCAGAAACAATGCTCATTTACCTTTCTAAGAGGCAGCACATTAAGAGGGAGAGATAGACAAAAAAAAAAAAAAAACGAAACAAAGAGGGAGCAAGAGCACAATACCAGAGGAAAAGTTGCATTCATTG
The DNA here is from genome assembly GCF_022059095.1 of Trypanosoma melophagium. Taxonomy (NCBI): domain Eukaryota; phylum Euglenozoa; class Kinetoplastea; order Trypanosomatida; family Trypanosomatidae; genus Trypanosoma; species Trypanosoma melophagium. The sequence goes on along the minus strand of NW_027125148.1, from coordinate 84,436 downwards.
TAGGCACCCCAACACATTAGATCCACAATGGTGGGCGTCCGTTATCTTTACTGTCTGTAGAAGTGTCACACTATGCGCATGCGTGGTGACACAGTGTGGCGCGGAAAGCAGCACGCTCCGCCTGACATCCTGGCGGGGCAGCACAGAAAGCAAACAATTCATCAACAGTCAGTCGTTGCGGAGTGATCACCACGTCGACTGGCAGGATGTAAGCACACAGTCCCTCCTGCACGCCAAGAAAGACATCACCAAGGTCAGCACATCACCAAGCACGTAGTGTTTTTTTATTGTTCCTCAGAGTCCGCAAAGAAGAAAGAATAAGGCGGGAAAAAACTTACAAAAGGAAAATGAGAAAATGCACCCTCATACTTGTATATGTTTTTTTATGTTCACATATGCGTGTATGCGCGTTTCGGTAACTCTGTACACTGTTCTTCTTACGCACACTTTAGCACTACACCACTCAAGTAAGAGAAAGTGCAACGTTATCTAGCTCTACTCATCTAGTATATCTGTTTCCTTTTCCTTTTCCTTCTTTGGTATCTTCACATGTTCCAAAACCCACAGAGAAAGGAAGGGACCGTTTGCGCTAAGCACGCGTAAAAGAAGAGAACTGCAGGATGGGCAGGCCCTCTTTGCCCGGCTCGTCAATAAATGCGGCGGGGGCGCGGCAGCACCACAGCAGCAGCTCCTCCGCCAGACGGCGAAGGTGGACCCAGCGGGCTGTCTCATCGCGTGGGCGCTTCTGCGTTTGCACTCCTTCTCTCTTTATCCTTGTGTCTGTTTCCTCTTTGATTTTCACGCCGCCAGGCCAACCGAGCACCCGCAGAAAACCCGCGGCTTTTGCCATGACGGGTGGCGCGCTCGGCAACCCCTTCCCCCGTGCTGCTGTGGCTGCAATCGCGGCCTTTTCTGCTATGGTCTGCTCTGTGGCGCTGGCCCTCCTCGCGCCAAGTCGTCCAGGCCAAGGAATCCAGGGGTGACCCGGGCCGTTCGCAAGCTCCACCTCGGAGAGCAGCGCAACGCACCGCGCGCCACAACCCTCTGCCGCAAAAGCCGCGGCAGCTTTTCCACAAGCAATAACAACATCGGCTTCTTCCTGAAGGGCGCTCATCCTGCAGAGCGGGTCCTCGTGACTAAGCAACAGCACGCCTCCCACCTCCAACCAAGAGCGGCTGTCCAGCAATGCGGCGGCACCAGGGCGCTGCGGTTCAGCCGATGTCAATGTGAACAGGTGCCGGGGGTAGAAAAATCGCTGCAGTACGTGCCGGTGCGCCTCTGCCTCGCTTGTGGTGCCGCAGGCGTTCGGAAGGATGAGTGCCACGCGTTGCTCCCTAAGGGCTCGCCTTCCCGCTGGTGGCTTTGGAAGCGCGTCCTCTAAAGCAGCCCTCGCAGCTTCCAAGACAGGGAAGGCTTCTTCACCAATGAAGCGCCCGTCCCGCATCGCTCTTCGTTTGATCTCGTCCAACAGCTGTCTCCCACCCGGCAGCGGCGCGAGCGTGGCAAACAACGTCGCGCTAAAAACATTTCCACAAGCTATGTCTTCAAGTAGTCCTGGCGGCACGGCGGCGCAATGCGACAGTAAACCCTCCCCCGCGTCCTGGGCCGCCTGGCGTGTCGTTTCTTCTGCCCCTCGCGCCAGAATTAGGCGAACGAGAGCGAGCTGCCAAACACTCGCGGGCATACTGAGCTCCAGCGCCGGCCCCTCAAGGGTCTGCCGCCACAGCCTTCCGAGCGCCGTGTGTGGGTGTCTCTCCTTTGCGGGCCCCCCGCTACCCGCATCGCGGAGCAAGCGGCATTCAATCAAGTTCGCGCAGGCCGCGTCACCCAAAGCGGTTCTAAGCGTTATCGCCGCAGCGCCGGCGCCTATGGCGTCGTCAGCAAGCCCCCCTTCCCCTCCTCGACCGCCATCGCCCTTCGCCTCCGGCATGCCCTCGCCAAGTTGGACTATGGAGATGGAAATCGGTGCTCCGTCGCCTTCCGCTTTTCCCTGTGGTTGCCAGCGCTCCGGGGGCAGCCAGTCTTTCAGCAGGCTTGTGGCGGAGTATTCGTCCTCAACATCTTCCGAAAGAAGGCAAAGCCAAAGCGGAGCGGACGGGGTTTGTGGGGAGTCCTCCGCCTCAACCCACGCGGTGGAGGAGCCGACGCCGTCAATAAGATGCACTTCGTGGCCGCGAAGCGCCATATACACCTCAAATCGGTTCAAGCAACTATACGTTTCGAAAATGCAAAGAATCACCTGCTGGACCTGCGCCGGGAGCCCCTCATCACGCACAAGGCGGCGAAGAACCGTGCTGCGCAGCGCTCGAAATGCACGGGCGTAGAAAACCTCTGACGCCTCGGGTGGTTTGTATGCAATGCTCAAAACGTGCCACCCTCCCACATCTGCAACCCCCCGTTCTTCCTCGATTTCCAAAACCGTTGGTTTCACAGTGGGTGCCTTTTCTGTAAAATTTAGTAGTCGCAGGTCTCCCTCGGAGGACCCTGGCAAGTCCCCCGTGTCGCTGCCGGGGTCGCTTTCGCACGAAAGCCAATTGCCAGAGGTCGCGCTGGCCTCTGCCGAAACACCTGCCTCCGGTGCTACGCGAAGAACTCGTCCAGCGAGAGAGCATAGCGTTTCACCATCGCACGCGCCACTGTCCGCAAGAACACCGCGGGGGCACGGCACTAGTGTGTATAGCGGAACGGCCTCGTCGTCCACCCCCGGCTCCGCGTCCAAGAAGGCCACAGTCGCGGTGCCGGCGCAGGCCTGGATGCCAGTGATTTCCGCAAGTGCATAATGCAGAGCCCTCGTGCGCCTCCGCTTCGGCGCGAATACAGCCGTGCCGACGGCAAAGCCGCCGCGGAGGCCGCGCAGATGCTGCGGTCCCCTTGCCGGCCCGTGGGTTGTCGCAGGGGCAGGGGATGGTTGGCGACCGCGCCGTCCCCGCATCCTTTCCTCCATACCGCTGAAATGCGCAAACCTTCAAGACAAAAACGACAACAACAAAAGAAAAGGAAAAAAAAAGCAAAAAACGAGAATAAAAGAGGCCATGAGGAGCGCGGCAGCGCGTATTGACATGCGCCGCCGAACGCAGCTTCCAAAGAAAGTGCTACTTGTGGAAAGGAAAAAAAAAATCCGCACGCATTCACCCTTCACATGGCGCAAACCACACCGAATACAAGAAGGCGCCGCTTCAAACAACCCAATCCGTCCAGATGCGCCCGGGGTTCAAGGAGAAAAAAAAACTTCTCCGAAACTCGAGGCCACAAAACCAGCGTGTAGTGAGGCGGCCGCCCTGCCGTTGGCGCTTGCCTTCTCGACCCCGCCAGCGGAAAGCACGGGACCCCAGTCCTTTCTATCAGACCGCCTGATCCAGTAAAAAAAAAAAGAACTGCCACATCCCCCGAGAGAAAGGGGACTCGTGCGAGCGTTCCCGAAAGGGATTCGCGTTCTCCACACCCTGCCATTGCCCGCGTCGAACCCTACCACCGTTTCGATGGGGGAGTTGCCGTTCCATGTTGGACGGCGGGTGCCGGCGATGGCGGCCGCCACCCCGCCCACGTTAGCATTGGAAGGGGCGCGGGCAAACGAACGCTTCCTCGAACGATCGCCCCGCCATCATCTTCGAATGGCACCACCGGCGCCCCCCGTTGAAGGAGCGCGGCCCCGCATTAAGGAAGCAGTGGCTTGAAGAACATTTCGCGCGACGTTGTTATGCCCCCCTTGATGCCCTGATGGTGTTGCGTTGTGAATCCTCTGCTCTTTATGTTTGCGCGTTCTTCTTCATGGCAGGGTGGGCCGCCGCGGGTCTTTTGGGCAGCGGTATCAAATGTATTGTTTCCCTGAAGAACATCCTTCGCGGCGGTTTACATGTGTATATGTGTATGAAAAAGAAAAGAAGTTAAAAAGGAACATGATGCGCTGAAAGAAGTAAACAGCACCCTGCACGGCATCCCGCCGCCGCCACCCAAAAACCCCACTTGCGACCCCGCCGCATTGCACATGTGGATCGACCACCCACCTTTACTTCCTCTTCTTCCTTTGTCTGTGTTCATCCCAGTTTCCCATCACCGGCGCCATGACACATTCACCTCATCCGTGCGGAAGCGTTGCGTAATGGTAGCATTCGGCAGTGGAGTGAAGCCTCCGGCAAGGTACTCCAATAGACCAGCGTAGGCTATCATACAGCCGTTGTCGATACAGTAGCGCGCGTCCATGTCAAAGCAGCGACCTCCGCGAGACTCTGCCATCTCACGCATCATCTCCTGCAGGCGGACGTTACACCCAACCCCGCCAACGATAAGCACCTCACTCGACGCACACTGCGACATGGCGCGCTCCGTCACTTCCGCTAGCACGGCGAACATCGTTTCCTGCAGCGAGTAGCATATATCATCGATACCAAATGGCTCATCCACAGCGCACTGCACTCCATTCGGCAATGCACGTCGTTGCGCGGAAGAGGACGATGATTGGAGACACGGGCACTTATCCTTGTCCTTGAACTGCGGATGGTGCAGGAGCGCCCCTACAAAGGAAAGCAGTCCACTGAAGGACATATCCATCCCCTTCACAACATAGGGGAGCTCAATGAAGCGGGTGCCTCGCTTGGCACACTGCTCAATGTTGTACCCTGGAGCAGGGTCGTTGGATAGTCCAAGCAGGCGTGCCGTGCGGTCGAGGCAGTTCCCCACTGCGATATCAATCGTCTCGCCAAAGATACGATATCGGTGCTCCGCATAGGCGATGACCTGCGTGTTGCCACCGCTCACGTACAGCACCACCGGGTTCTCGCTCCCTGTTACTACACGGCCCATCTCGATATGCCCAATGCAGTGGTTTACGCCAACCAGAGGTACAGACCACAGCAGCGAGAGTGTCTTAGCCACAGTGCAACCAACTGCAAGTGGTGCTCCCATTCCTGGTCCCTTTGTGTAACAGATGACGCTGATATCAGAGGGTTGCGCATTGGCCGCCGCCAACGCAGCCTGCACAAGCTGGAGTATATGCTCCGTGTGGTGCTGCGCCGTCTCACGTGGTAAGAAGCCTGTTCCTGTTGGAGTGATGTACGTCCTACGCTCATTCGACAATACATTCCCCGCCTCATCAACAACCCCTACACCGATCTTGTTGGCACTACCCTCAATACCCAATGCTAGAGTTCGCCTGGCGCCCGGCCTAGCCATTTCCTCTAGGTGTTCGCCAATCCGTATGTGAGAATGCGTATATGTGGAAGTGTGTGTGTGTGTGTGTGCCACCGTACGTTTATTTACTTAATTTATGTCTGTGCAAATGTGTATGCTGATTCGCTGCCCCCACTTGATGGGAGCATGAGAAAAGAATGGAGAGAAAAGTCAGAAACAATGCTCATTTACCTTTCTAAGAGGCAGCACATTAAGAGGGAGAGATAGACAAAAAAAAAAAAAAAACGAAACAAAGAGGGAGCAAGAGCACAATACCAGAGGAAAAGTTGCATTCATTGTAGGCACCCCAACACATTAGATCCACAATGGTGGGCGTCCGTTATCTTTACTGTCTGTAGAAGTGTCACACTATGCGCATGCGTGGTGACACAGTGTGGCGCGGAAAGCAGCACGCTCCGCCTGACATCCTGGCGGGGCAGCACAGAAAGCAAACAATTCATCAACAGTCAGTCGTTGCGGAGTGATCACCACGTCGACTGGCAGGATGTAAGCACACAGTCCCTCCTGCACGCCAAGAAAGACATCACCAAGGTCAGCACATCACCAAGCACGTAGTGTTTTTTTATTGTTCCTCAGAGTCCGCAAAGAAGAAAGAATAAGGCGGGAAAAAACTTACAAAAGGAAAATGAGAAAATGCACCCTCATACTTGTATATGTTTTTTTATGTTCACATATGCGTGTATGCGCGTTTCGGTAACTCTGTACACTGTTCTTCTTACGCACACTTTAGCACTACACCACTCAAGTAAGAGAAAGTGCAACGTTATCTGGATTCGCTTTTTGTAGTTATTAACTTCAATTTTTTTTGGTTAGATGCCGTCCTTCATACCGAGTTGGTAGCGGTTGGCGCCCAACGCAAGTCGTACCTTTGCTGCATACCTTTTTTGGCGTTCAGCATGTCCTTTGCGTCGTGATATGTTTGTGGATGCGGGTGAGTAGAGGGCAGTTACCATTTGGTAAGCACTAACTGGTCGCTCAGACGGTTCGGCGAATGCAGCTGAGTAACCAATTGAATGCGCCATGTACTGTCGCTGGAGTTGCGCTAAAATGGGGGTGTACCTTAACATTATTTTGTTGATAGAGTTAGCTCCTTGCACATATGCATTAAAGATAGTTAAAAAAAAGAATGCACATTTAATGGCATTTGTAGAATAAAAGGTAGAACTTCACACACACTCACACTAACTCACACAAAGAGATATTAGAGAAAGGAAACACTCAGTAACTGCTTTCTCATTTTTTTTTCTTCGCTCTTCTTTCTTGGGAGCAGAAACACAGAAAAAGGGATTGTTTGTTTTCTTATTGGCTCTAGCCAGACGCATTCTACTTGTTTTTTTTCTTTCAGGCAGTAGGAGAGTTGCAGAGACGCCCACACACAAAAAAAAATTGCAGTTGTTATTATTTTTTCGTTTCTTTCTATTCCTTTTCGTACTACATTTTGCAACGATATGTGTTGCTTTATATATATACATATATATATATATATATACCTAGTAATACTGTGGCTCAAATGCTGGTGGTTCCACCTCGTGCCGGCGACTAACGAATGAAATTGCAAGGCATGCTACCAAAAAAGGGATCAAAAAAGTAAACTTAATGCTCTCAAGAAAGTGCATGTTGAAACTTAACGCCACACTGTCCTCATACCTTTGTCCATTCGGCAATAACATAATAACAGAAACAGAGGCATACATTCTTTCCGGAGGAGTGTGCATTGTAATAGCGTACGTACCAGGGGCATCATACACTTTGTGATGTACTAAAACACGTGGACCAATGGTGATAGTGAGGCCATACCTTCGTTTTACCGCAGGACCACGTCGCATATCGTGAATTGTGACTAAAAGCGTAAAAGTGTCACCACGAACATCGCGTGCTGCACGACTACTGGGATGAATAAAAACACCAACGTATCCTTCTGAAGCAGTGTAACCATTGGTAGATTTTACTCGGCTGATCCACGCCTTTAAGGGATGATAGCTTGCCTGTGTCTCAAAGACCATGATGCTTCCACTGAGTGTACTCACAATAAGATCCAGTTTACCATTTCCAGTCATATCATCAGCAAGCACCATTGCAGAAGATTTTTCATTTATGTCAATACCGTCTACACAACCGGTGGTGCCACTTACAATGTATAGAACACCATCGTGAGAAGGAACAACAAGGTGCAAGCCCTTCTCATTTTCTTTCATTCCCACAGTTGTTTTGTTAAGATTTACTGGTAGTGGAGGTGCGACAATGGGACCCTCTGCTGAGAGCGGAAAGTTTGGTAATGCTGTACCATCACTACCTCGTACAGCATAAATCAGACCTGAAGATGTACCAAATGCAAGATCAAGGTTTCCATCACCGTCAATATCACCAAATGTTATGTAATCTGTTACTGCTCCATGGAAAGATTTACCCCAGAGTTTTTTACCTTTAGATGTGTAACAGGCAACATATCCACTTGCATCACCGGCACAGATATCAAGTGTACCATCACCGTCAACATCTTCCATAGATGCCCCTGCTGTTATTGTACTACCCATCCACACTGGCCATCCATTCAGCTCTTTTCCTTGTCCTGTAAAGCCAAAAATAGCACCAGCTGTTGTAGTTACATAAATCTCTTGTTGTTTGTCTTCATTGGGATTGGCGATTACTGGAGATGATAGCGCGTAAGCTGGATTTGTGTCATTCTTGGATGTTAGGTGCAGTACCTGTAGCCACTTTACTTCACCAGTAACCAAATTTACAACCATGATAGCATCTGCCACGTAGTCATCCATATCGATATCGGATGGGAGTAGATCTGCCTTTTCACCTTCATATGACTTGGGATCAAAGAAAAAACTGAGATGCAAGACCACATCAAGATCTCCGTTACCATCTACATCCACAATAACTGGTGTAGACATAATATGAGGATCAACAGCTACCTCATCTTCTGCCACCTCCGCAGCTGATGGGCTTCGCATATTATAAAATTTAAAAGCATCCCTTTCACCCTCATAGTTTACACTACTTTTATACAACTCCGGGTGATATAATAGATCCATTGAGGCCTTTGCTTCTCGACTGAGCCAACCGTCCGTGCCAATTCCGTGGGGGTCTCCTGGATTTTCATTCTCAACGGGTTCATCTGCGCCATCAAAATCATCAAGACCATCCAATTCAAGATTGTCATCATCATCATCATCATCAGCAGCAGCAGCACCATCAAAAGCTTTGTTACCCACAACATTCTCATTGTGAGCCTTCTTGTCATCTCCAGGGGGAAATGGACCATCATCATTAACTCCATCTTTTTCACGTATTCCTGCAAGTTTACGAACAGGTTCATCGTCTCCAGGAAAATCTCTTTCATTTTCTCTATCAAGATTGTCACCTCTTTTTTCTGACACTGTTTCTACAGGTCCATAGGGACTATTTTGTTTCGTATTATAAGTACCATTGTTGCGCATCTGAGTGTATCGATGTGTGATGTCGAGCATTCGTCTTGCACGTATAACTTGACGTAACCATTCTTCTGATTTTTCTGTCTGTTTTAACTTAAAATTCACAGCATTATCGCTGGTAAGGTTTTTTTTCATCCAATTTTTCTTTATGGGTAATGATGGGACTTGAACCGCCCCACGAGCTTTCCCATCATCTCCGAATACCATTAGTTCACCAGTGTACATGGCGATAAGCCATTCTGTCTTACCATCACCGTCCATGTCAACAGGGAGTGGACTGGCATACGACTTAAAATTTGGATGAACAAATGGAAAACCAGCTACGTCCTCGCCATTAGATCCATCAAGAGCTTCCAGATACTGTGTATACGTTGGTACAAGGATCTCCTTATTTCCATCGTGACTAAGGTCAACGATACGCGGTGTGGCGAACACGCTACTTCCAACTCGAGCTGCCCATTCCAAATGCACACCAGATCGACAGAGATTTGGTGCACTTCCATTTGAAGCAACAGGAAATATTTCAGGGGCAAGATTTTCTTCTGGTATCATTGGTCTTTTGGGAGCTTTGTTGCCCAATGGCTGACTCCACCTAACAGGGACTGCGTTTACAGCAACAATCATTATCAAATGAAAAATTAAAGAGATTGTCATTGTCATATTTGCGACGGTACGTCTCCGTGACCCACTATCTACACGTCTGAGAGAGTACGTGTAAGGTCTCATTATTGAAATGCTTTTTACTCCTATTCTGAAAAATTAAAAAAGGAAAAGACAAGGGGAACAACAACAACAAGAAAAAAAACTATGTTGTAGAAAAAAATAAATAAATTGTGAAATTCAAATAATAATAATAATAATAATAATAATAATAATAATAATAATAATAATAATAATAATAATAATAATAATATAGTTCTCCCAACACATATTCTAAAAAATAGAGTCTATGAATCATCCTTTCATTTCACCCATATGTTGGAATAAAGAAGAGTAAACATGTGTCAATTACTCTTTTTACGGCTTGATGAATCACACCGGCAGAGGTCATCATCTTTTTCACATTCAAGCTAGAGAAACATCATTATGGTGAGCTACTACTACTAGGGAAAAACTATAAAAGAAAGAAAAAAAACCACATACCCAACAATAGGAACATTTAGACGGGAACAACAAAAAAAAGAGAGTGTTAGTTCGTCTTATACCCATCACTTTTCTTTCATTTACCTACCTTTCTTTTTTACGCCTTCTATCGATCCATTTCATTGTCAATCACGCATTATCCTCACACCAACACACACACACACACACATGTAATAAACGCAGAGATATCGAGATGTAGATGAAAGTGCGTACATACGTGTTCGCTAATGATGAGTAAGTGGGTGTATGAGTGGGCATTTGTGAGCGAAACGCTACCTCCATTAGCTACTACCACTTCTCACCTTCAAAAGTTACAAAAGCACAGAAAAATAACAAACACAGCGTAATGTTGCACAACATCAACTCTTTCTCAGTAACTGTCATCACCCTTCAACATTCATGTCTATTTCATTTATTGACCCGCTATTAGCGTAGCTATTACTCTTGTGTTTAGGAGTGAACTCGAATTTATCACCTGCAGGACCTAGCAGCATCTCACTGATGCGAATCCAATCCACTGCGCTATCACTTGCCATAAGAGTCTCCAACTCATTTCGGCCCTCATAAAAAGGTGGTCTCTCATTAATGCGTTGTGGTAGACGTTCGAGAAGTCCAACAGGGACATAGCGACACAAGAAAGAAAGCCACTCACAAAGAAAGCGTCTTGTGGTTAAAACTCCCCTCTCGTCTGATCCCCAATGTGACAAACCATAATCACAAAAACGTCGTAATATTTCGAAACGTTCATGACTACTTATATCTTTAGACTGTTCCATCTTGATCTCTTCAAAAATCCATGGTTTGATAAGTGCTCCTCTACCAATCATGTATGAGTTAACATGCGGACATTGTTCGTGACGCTCTACAACATCCTCCCAGGAGAATATGTCTCCATTACCAATTATAGGCAGGTTTGTTCGTGTAGCACAAGCATCAACATAAGGCCAATTTGCCAACTTTGTGTACCGTTGCTTACGGGATCGACCATGTATAGTGACGGCTGAAGTTCCCCAGCCTTCATATTCTCCAATGTGTTTGTGTAGTAGTGGGGCATCTTCATCAGGTCCAATACGACATTTTATAGTAACCGGTTTTGCCTGATTCTGTGCAAGTGACTGCACAACTTCTTTTAATCGATTTCCTTTACGTTCCCATAGACCACAACCACAACCTGAAACCACAATTTTATCAACAGGACAACCACAGTTGATATCAACAAAATCATATGAAAAGCCAGATGTTTCGATAGCCTGTGCCCAAGTCAAAGCATCTTGAGGTCTAGAAACAGCTATTTGGATACCAAAAATATCTTCTGATTCATGACGACGCAATAATGACCACTCACTTTTTTGTAGACGGTTAAGATTATACACAAGAGCCATTTCGCCCACTGTTATGTCAGCACCATAAGTCTTGCATACACGACGAAACGGGAGATTACCAACAGTTGTAAGGGGTGCTAAAACAAGTTTGTTAGTAAACATTTTTTTACGCCGTGCTTGATTCTCACGTAATGCTTCTTCAGTATTGCTTGCATGAACCGTATCACTATTTCTCGTGGCAATATGATTATCATGGTGTTGTGCCATATTATCAGTAATACTGCTGTTCAACTCCGAAGTGGCTGTATCCCCATTTTCTTTTAATGCTTCGGTTGATGTAACTTTATCCTTTTTCTCATCACGTGTTCGTTTACCCCCAACGTTATGCTTTCGTACTACAGCTTTAATACGTTGCAAGACCTCACCATGAAAAAAGTTTGATTCTCCGTCAAAAGTTGGGCGCTGTGTACCTTCAACAGCAGAGGAACGCCGTCGTTCAGCTCCCTTATTCATTCCCCTCGTTCGGCCTTCAGCATCAAGACTAACACGTATCGGCGCAGGACGAAGATACTCTACCTTTACCGCACAGATACCTCGCGTTGGCACTGAATCTGCACTTTCGCAAGGTTTAACGGACGGAGGTGCATCTGTAGCAGCAGTGCATACGGTTGAGTTGTCCATCAAGTCGTTCTTTGCAATTGCTGCAATCCCCTGAGCACCTTTTTTTTTCTCTGGTAAAGGAACGAGTCTTCAGGAGATGACACCATGTGCGTGAAAAAAAAAAAGAGAGAGAGAGAAAGAAAGATCAAGGATTCGAATACGCAGTTGATACAAAAGAATAATATATTGAATAAACTATATACACACAATAATAATAATAATAATAATAATAATAATAATAATAATAATAATAATAATAATTACATCGGTAATAAGATAAAAAAGAGGATTGAATAATAAAAAGACCCCATTTTCGTTTTCTCCATTCTATTCTCACAATTCGTCGCATTTGACGCTTTCCGATACGAGGGAAAAGAGTTTAGGCAGGGTAATGGTGCAGTCCCAAGCGCAACGTTCACTACTCTTCTCACTGGAGATATCTCTTCTCCACCTACCTTCAACACGAAAAAAAGATTGATAATAACAATAATGATAAAGAAAGGCAAGCAAAGATATAGAACCCAGAAAGAGGAAGATAATCAAAAGGAATAATCAAACACTTCTCCGGAAGGTTTTCTATTAATAGGACCGAGATTTGCTTTTCACTTTTCCTTGACAGAAACACCATTTCTAGAGGCACAAGTAAGAGACCACGCACCTGATTCAGAGTCATGTGAGTAAAAATTCAAGAAAAAAAAAAGAAGAAACCACCATAAATTCACTACGTTATTTACGATTTTCAGTTAGCTCCTCCACTTCTTCTGCTAGTTGAGATACATTCATGCCAATGTTTGAGGGTCCAAATTTAAGAGGAATAAGGTCGCATAGTTTTACCAGTTTTGCATGCACCCTGTCAAGTGCAACAAGAAGGACAATAAATCCTTCATAGTTATTCGAAAGGTCAGCAACTTCAACAAGCCACTGTCGGCAAAAGCCACACGGTGGTGTGAGGGTGTCAGATGGAGGATTCCCAGCGTTCAAGTTCTTATTGCGTCCGTAAATTGCAACTGCTTCAGCGGTGCGGTGCCCGTTAGAATTACCCTTTACAATAGCGCATACCTCTGCACAACATCCTTTTAGAGTACAATTCTCATAGTTACAACCTGTAGTGATACTGCGATCCTTGTGAAGCAGGGCAGCCCCTACAGCAAAGTTAGAATAGGGACAATAGGCATTTCGATGGGCATCTATGGCTCGTTGTGCAAGCTGTTGTAGCTCAGCTGGAAGCTGCGTTAAAGGCAGCAGAGTATTTAGCTTTGTGAGTGAAGAAAACATATCCTTCCTGTTGGGTACTCCTCATAGGAAAATCAAAGAGCAAGGTAATACTATGATGGTTATAAAAAAAAAAAACTTCAAACAAGCAAAATAACCTCTTAATGTTTTCCTCAGAATTTTCTTTTTCCCTTTAAATCCAGAGATTTACCACTACACACTTAAGGCCCCATCTGAGGGCTTTAACCCCAAACGCCTCAAATTATGCCAGTATGCTTTACAGAAACACATAAGAAACCCTTCAATTATCTTCACTGTGACAAAAAATGAAGTAACAGGTTCTGATAGTGGAGTCATGTTTTTAATAAGCTGTAGTTGATCACTGACAGCAGCTTCTGCATTCAACCATAAAATAGTTGCATCTTTTCTTTCAAGGGATGCTGCCTTCTCCACTCTTCCTGCGCTACATGGGTTTAACATTTGGCAAAGTCCCCAGAATGACAATCCATATAACTCGCTAACCATCAGGTCCTCGTACAGTTCTTTTACCGCCTCAATACCAAAACCCTTCTGAGACAAATATTCTTTACTTTCCTTATCATTCCATCTTCTATTTTCCCCTTTTAAAAATACGGAATAATGTTCACATGGAACTGATAGAGGTGCATTATCCTCTATGCATTTTGTAGATAATGGAAGGTGTTCATCATAAATATTACAACAAGAACCCTTCCTACAATTGAGTTCCAAGGTTGATTGTTCTTCTCTAGCTTCCTGACCTCCAATATGAGCTACTGAAGAGTTTTCTTTTGCATTACCAAATAGTTCACTCGTTACCATGGTATTAGATTCATCAGGGTTAGGAAGCAAAGGCAATGAAGAAACAATAGATTTCAAAGAAGAACTTTTAGTATCAGTAGAATGAAGCAACTTCAATACCCAATGTGTAAAATATTCTCTAGATTCTAGAGTATCTACATTTTCATCCCTTTCTGATATAATTCCCTCACTAATTCCATTCTCTCTCTTTTGCGACTCCATGCAGCACATATACCAACAACGTAGTACCGATTGACCCCTCAATACATCTATTACATCGTCTATGGATACTTCTTTTGGAACTGCCTCCATTGACCAAGAAATAAACTGTTGCAAATCATCATAAGAGAAGAGTCCATCTTTATCATTATCCAATACGAATAAAAGTGGTAAATGATGAAGATCTACAGTAGAAAGAGTTTCTGGTAAGAAGGTAGTAATCTCACGCAAATCATTGATAGTGAAAAGAAAGGAGTCCAATAAACCCAACGACTGGGAAGATGAGAAATGTTCAATTTCCTTTATATTACATTCCTGATATGGATGACCATTCCCGTGATCGTTTTGCTCAACATACCGTCTACAAGCTCTTTCAACAGACTTTAGAGCAAATGAAGACGCCTGTCCCATTCTACACCTCTCTGTACCAACAAAAGACAAAAGAAAAAAAACCAACAAAAAAAAAATAACCACGTCAAGAATAACAACAACAACAACAACAACAACAAAAAAAAAAAAACAATGAAAAAAAGAGATAGCAAATCTCCTGACCCCAGTTCCTCCATCTTCCTTTTCCTTTTCATTTCCAACGAAGCACATATATAACGAAGAAAACTGCACCGCTCTGCGTCACTTTTTCTTTACTACTCTCAGAACAATAATAATGATAATACCCATCAGTATGAGGACTGAGAAACAAATAATAATCTTGTCTGTCATCATACGTCGAATAAAAGCATTGAGTTCCTTTTTAGCTCGATTAACATCTGAATCGAGCTCATCCAAGTTCTCATTTACTCGCTGTATCTGTTCGGTTTGGACTCGAAGTGTTGTTGCAGCACCTGTTCCCACAGTCTCTGTTTCAGTCAGTAATCGCTCTGTCATAGCTAATGACTCCAATGTAGAACCTTGAATGGTATTTATACGCGCAGCTGCAGCTCTGGCTCCATCTTTTCCATCATTTTTTTGTGGGACTGAAGACCAACCATAGTTTGCGTTAGATACACTGGGTAAAACATTTTCTACTCTTTTGGACTGAAGTTCTTCTTTTAGTTGATTGATGGTGCGAAGGTGCGTTTGAACACTTTTTTCATAGATCTTTTGCTCGTTTCCTTCTAAAAGCCGTACTTCAACCTTAAACTGATGATACGTTTTATGTAGTCTCTTCATGTAATCTTGAGCTTTGTTGTATTTTTCAAGCCTGGCATCGGCGGTTGTTGCAGAGTCCAATCCGTGAAGAAGATTTCTAACCTGTTCTTCAAGACTCTTTAGTTCTTCATCGTAAATAGCAGCATCAGACATTTTGAAAGGTTTTTTGTTTTGTTTCCCCCCCTTGGAAAAAAAAAAAAAAACACCCAACGTCGGCACGCCTATCCGTCTGAATGGTGCCACGCTAAGAAAAGGGAAAAACAGAAAAACATGGGAAGTAGAGAACCAAAAAAGGAAAAAAAAAATCAACGACACCAGCAAACCAGATAACACGCAGCACGCCACAAAAAAAAAAAAGGAACCGCCAATAGAGTGAAACAACCCGATCGCCTTCCTTTCATCACGAGGGGCGCCGGGTCAAAACGAACGTCTCCACCGAAACCCGCGCAGGGGAACCAGGAAACCCGACGCTCCCCAAGGCCGCCCCCTGCGCCCCGCCAGCGCCGGAAATCCGAGGGACGCCCCGCCAGGGGAGCCTCCGGGGACGCGGGCGGGGCGCCGGGCCCCTCCCTTTCTCCGTTTTTGTTTTTTTCGGGGTTGGTGGCCCATTTTTTTTGCGGGGCGGGTCGGGTTCGGTAGTCTCTGGGGTTCCTCTTTGGCCGCCTGTGGTTGCTTTTTGTTTTCCGCGTCTTCGGGGTTCCGGTACCGCCGGGATTTTTGGAAGTGTGTGTATTTTTTCGTTTTGTTTTGTAGTTGGGTGTGGTGTGGTGTGTGTGTGTGTGTGCGTGTGTGTGTTTTCACATTTTTTTATTGCCTTATTGCGCTTGTGTTTTGTTTTTCTTTTTTATCTGTTTCGTATTCCCTTAAAAAGGTGACTGTATGAATGAGGTTGATGCAAAATGGCATTTCTAGGGAATCGCGCCCTATTATACTAAAATCTGAGAAATATATCTCCAATAATGAAGTCAAACCCCTGTATGAGGAAAAAAAGTCATATACACGAATACCTTCAGATATATCTGATCACTCAGATCCTCATCTACCATGGCCTAAGGATGGGGAAAAGCATTTGGGATATAAATATACCAAATCTACCCAGACGGAGGAGAATAATAATTTGCTGTCTACAACTTTAAAGGAAACAGAGATAAAAGTTGTAAATTCTTTTACTTTGGATTTTTTGGACGAAGCAATTCAGAAAAATGGAAAGACATTGTTACGACTTCAGATTATGGCAAAACGGGATTTTATACCTTTGATGTCACCATCTCGTGATGAATGTATAAAAAAAAAACAGGGGCCCTCCTCCTGTATATCACGATTATCAGAAATTGCACTCTGCACTTCTTACCTCAATACGAAGAAGGGAGAGCGATTACCAGTTTGCTTCCTTGGGAAAGCTGAATAAACTCATATTTAAAGCGGAATAAGGAGAATAAATTGATATCGTCTCTCTTTTACATGATCACTATCTTTACTGGTTTACTGAATGTGGAGGTTTCATGAAAATACTTAGCATATTAACTTTAGGGTAGAAAAATTTCTCATTTTTCTTTTATTCTGTGCGAACCCAATAGGAGTGAAGATTACTAAATAAATAAATAAATAAATAAATAAATAAATAAATAAATAAATAAATATATATATATATATATATATATATATATATTAAAGTTTTCTTTTCTTTTTTCTTCTGTTGTTATCGTCAGCTCGGAGTACTTCTCTCCCAGATTGTTTCCCTTCTTTTTTTTTTGTGGGTGGGGGATGGTGTGAAGTGGAAGACGAGGGTAATGCTAATCTGTTCTTGAATTGCTTCCCTCTAAAGTAAGCACGCACGGTTCTAAAAAAAAAAAAAACGTTTCTTCTATTTTATAGACTAATTGATCCTCTCTTCGAGAAAATGAGCGAAAATACCCCCGGAACTTTCTCCCCTGGTTATTTGTCCATCTAATGTTGTTGGAATCGAACGTGGGAAAAAGGTTGCTTACTGAGTTATGGTTTGAGTTCTGTATTGTTGGAGAAAACAAAGAAATAAAAAAAAACGAGTGGGCGCACAAATCTGTTCTGGTGACATCTAGTTAGCTCAAAAAAGGAATGATATGCAAAACTTTCTTTTTACTGTAGTTTACAAGATGATTATATATTGTTGCGTTCTGTTGTTTGTATAGCAGTCTGAGAAGATCTTTTTTTTTCCCCAAGGTATTGAATCTGTTTATTAGTGTAAACAGATACATTTTACTAAGTTGAGGATCCTTTGATTTCTGCTTCCTTTGCTTCTTTACTGTTGTTCATATTATTTTCGTTTCATTATTTATATACAGTGATTGCCGAGAGGGGGAAAGAACAAATAAATGCTTCTATTGTGTGCTTGTTTTTTTTTCTTTTCAATTTGTGATAATAAAAATCTTTGGTGTAGTATTCTTTGGAAGGTATCTGGGTTTTCAATTTACTAACTATTTTTGGTATATCTTTCTTGTTTTGTTTTTTTCATTTTTTCATTTTTCTTCCATATAAAGAGTGATACGACGTCAGAAGGGGACTCCCAATTCCCTATGGAAGGAAATGCAGTTTTGCTTGAGGCAAGGTCGCCATATATCGCTATGGATACCAGGGAAACTATGCGTGGAAAGAGAGATTCATTTATAAAAAAAACAAAACAGTTTCAACTTAGTGGTGATATAACTTGTTTGTGTTCTGTAGACTTAACGGTATGGATAGGTGAGAAATCAGGCAAGGTAACTGTCCTAGATGAGAGCACAGGTGATGTCATAACTGTTCTCTCAAAATCAAGAGATGTACCTATAAGTGTAATGTGTGTTGCCAGAGGATACGTCTGGGTTGGATATAGTGATGGTGTTTTGCGTGTTTACCATGCAATATCTAAGGAACTAGTTAATCAGACGCATACGCACAGTGATAATATTACAGATATTGTTACTGCTCCAAATTCTGACGTTGTATATTCTTCTTCGCTTGACTCTAATATACGTTATTGGAATACAAATATTTTTGGGAATAATAACGCTGGATTGTTAGGTCGCTGTGGCAACGCAGTACGATCTCTTGCACTTTTTAATAACAGACTTTTCTCTGGTGGTGACGACTCTCGAATAATTGTATGGAATACCACAAGTAAAGAATCTGAACACGTTTTGGAAGTTCATTCTGCTCCAGTTTTAACTCTTCTGGTTTTTCGTTCTCAACTATGGAGTGGCGCTGCTGATGGAACTGTATGTATATGGAATTTAAATGATGTTCTTAGTGACGCTCCAGAATGTGTTCACATGATTACAAATCCACATGAGGGTTCTGTTACAAGTTTGAAAACTGTAGGATTAAAAGTTTGGTCTGTATCAGCAGGGCAAATTTACGTTTGGAATCCCTCATCATTTGAATTAGAGATGCATTGTCGCTTAGGTAAAGATAAAAATATTACTTTAAATATGATGGAGACAGTTACACAAGTAGTTTCCAGTAAGACATGGATCAGCTACAGGGAAAGTGGTGATATTAGCATTCTTCAGAGTGATGATACTTTATCGAGAGAGCTCGGGGAAAATCAAGAGAATTTTTTAGAAGCACGAGAAAAAGAAGAGCTTATTATTAAATTACTACAAAGAGAAAAAGCCTTGTCTGATGAGATTGAAATCTTACAACTACAACTTGCCGAACTAAAATGTCAACAAGAAGAGAGATCAAATGTTGATCTTCTTAAGGAAAGTAAAAAAAGAGACAATAGAGGATTTGAATCTTCTTCTCCCATCTTAACTTCAAATTTACCAACTACCTCAAGTAAAATTATTGATGACAATACCGATACCTCAAATATTAAAAATAAAACTTATAGGCAGGCTTTGAATAATATTTTTTCCGATGATGAACATCTAAAGGGTTTGGAAATGAAAAATTCTGTTCGCAGATATGTAGTGGTTGATGCATGGGTATTACTTGAAAAATTAAATTCCCTCCGTGAAGAGGTAGGAAAACTCATAGAATCTGATAAAGTTGTGAGTGAAAATAGTTGTTTGTATTTTACTGTAAAAGATGGTTCACCACCTCTTCCAATCGGTTCTATTGCTCTTGATGAGCTTACTGAGAAGGAACGTGAGGAAATAAAAAACATTTGTGGTTGCTTAAATCCACCTTTTGTAGTACCTCTTATATCTAAACTTAACAGTATGAATGCCAAACAAAATCTTAGGCGTATTATTAGAAGAGTTCGTCTGAACCATTGTGTACCTTCCTCTGCACCCCCCAATCTTAAAAATATTATTTATGACTTTGTTAACAGTATTTATTTATTTAATGATAAATCGAATGATATCTTTTCAGGATCTATGCATACAGACGATATTGGCTACCCCCCAATATCATTTTACCTAAATGACATTCTTCATAATATAACTACAGAGGTTCAACGTGGCTTAAAAAATAAGCAATTACCGTTTGACTTCAATGGTATCCATGGAAAGAGAACAGTTCCATTATCTCGAGTAGGAGCTCCTATTGAATCAGATAAATCTTCGCCATTGCACATGAAAAGTCACGTGAAGAATTATGGTGGACCAGAGGTATATCAGATAGATAAAAAACATTTATTTGCAGAAGGGTTTCCTGATGATTTTGAAGCGAATGAACTGCATTCTATTAATAGTAACCAGAATGGAGAAGTCTCTAAAATTTTAGAACAAATTTACAAAGTTAAGCGTCTTGTGGTGGAATCTGCTGCTCATTCTTCGTCACGTAGTATTCAGGCTTGTACCATGGATCTTTTTCCATCTCTTTCAGTGAAGAATTTTTCTTCTCCTTTAAACGAGTTGACTGAATTAGGTAAAATATCCTGCAAACTTGTGAAACGATTGTGTCATGTAGTAGAAAAAATAGAGGTAGAACTAGGAGAGCAGAAAAAGATGGACTCGATAAAAGAAAAAGGGATATCTACACCTACAGCTGAGTTATCAGAGAATACGTACGATCAAACTCTCGGATTATTTTCCTTACTTAGCCAAATGCATGAAAATGATGAAGTTATTCACGAACTTCTTTTTCAATGTGTTTTAAATGAAAGTAGACGAATTGCAATTCAGTACGGACGACTTATGGATGCATTGCTCTTACGTCATCAACCTTTTCTACGACCTTCTATTTCCTGGGATGATATACAAGAGGAATACAGTCATCCTTCTTCTTCTTCAGATTTTTTCATACTGGAAGCGTTGCATGCTTACAACGCACTTGTGGAAAAGGTTCACACTATGGAAGAGGCTTTCTTTGGGGTTTGATTTCGTATATGGGTACGGGGGTGGGTGGGGAAGCATCTATATTTATATTTTTTTGGTAGAAAGAGTGACTTCCCCACAAAAGAAAAAAAAAATGATAGATTTTTCTTATTTTCTTTTCGGTTTCAGACTCGTTGGAAATGTTATTGTCGTATTAACAAATTATTATTATTATTATTATTATTATTATTATTATTATTATTATTATTATTATTATTATTATTATTATTATTAGTATTTTCTCTTACTTCTTGTTTTTTTTTCCCATTTCCTGTGAAGAGAGATTTTCTTCAGATACACAAGTAAACCTAGCCACTGAAACACAGGCACAAACAGTTTGTCATACCCACTTTCATTAACTACAAGAGAATGACACACAAGCTCCTTCCTGCAGTATTAATTCTTATTATTTTTATTCAAACCGTCAGTGGAGCTCTCAGAGTGGGCCGAGCTCCAGACGGCGCCTACTGCGGCAATTACTCCCATGGTTTGGTGACTGGACGTATCAGTCTTGGCAGTTTACCGGACACCTTTGATATCAAACTCAACGTTTTTGGGGGGGATTATTATTGCCAAAATGAAAGGTACAAGTATGATGAGAAGACCAACACGATGACCGTTCCAGACTCAAACAATCCCAATGACTGCCTTGGAAAAATGCTGGTGCAAAATAAACTAACCCTCACTGTGCAGTACTTCCCGAAGGAAGACGCACTAGAGTTAAATTTGGGTATCGCCAAGATCCTTCTCACGCAGTGCGGATAGAAAATATTAGAAGTACACCAATGCAATCTTGGCAAAGGGCAAAAAAAAAAAGAAAAAAAATGCTGTTTATAAAAGAAAAGTTCTGGGGAAAAGTTTTTGTACGGCCTGTGGTAAAAAAAGGAGTGTGAATATTGAAATCTCGAAACAAAAAAAGTAGTGAAATCGGAATTGTCATTGGCCATATGAGTATATTTTATCTTTCTGTTCATCAATCCTGAACATCTTTTTTTACTTTAGTCTTGTTTTTGTTCTGCGAAAAAAAAAAGAGGTATGAAATCTTTTTCACAAGTGTCAGTTCATGTGCGGAGCTATGCGATGAAAATTACCAAGAAAAATACAGGCACCTCCCATTAAGATACCCCTTTATATATATATATATATATATATATTGGTTTCCTGCGTCACTTGTTCCCCTTTGCTCTATTGCTATCTATCGTTTTCTTCTTTCTTGCCGGTTTCCGTAAACTTAAAAAAAAGAAAATAAGAAGAGGAAAAGGTTGCTTCTGGATTTCTCTAAGCCTGGCGTAGCCTCGGTAACGGGGAAAAAAGCCATTAAAAGCAGAAAAAAAGAAAAAACAATAACAACAACAAACATAGTATTCATTCTTAATGTCTTCAGCAGTTCCTTTGGGGGCTAAAATTGCCAGAAATCGTCAACTAAAGCTAATTGCCGCCCAAAGTCGTCATTTAGCCGCACGTTTTGCTGGTATTTTTGGTGCTGCTGATGTTCGAACTACTCGCATTAACAATCGTCATTTTGAAAGTACTGTTTACTATTCTCTTAGTGAGTTATGTACACTACGTCTGGCCTCTGCCATTGCAGAGAGTCCGAGAGAGGCAGTAGAGCGAGTGTATGGGGTGGCTTTATCGTTATTAAACTCCGCATCAGATCTGCGTCATATGTTGCAAGCAGCGGACTCCAATGTGTTTACGGAGCTTAATTCAACGCTTCGTAGCATGGACGCTAAAGCCGTAGTGCATCTCCTTCGCAAACCTGATGATCCTAGAATTAGTAGTGCGGAAACGTCAGAGTCATCAAAATTCTTAGCTACCGTTACGGCTGAACTTCCGTTAACAGATAGTGAGGATGCTGAGGTACTGGAAGGAAGAATAAATGATGGTATAAGAAGTGATGTTGCAATATCTCGTGGTAGTGGAATGTGTCCGCGTGATGCAATTAAAATGGGATTGGCATTAGCATTAGCAGAACTAGATGCATATGCAGTGAATGAGCTCCGTTGTAGAGAAACTGAAGCATGTTGTTTTTTGGAAAGTGTTCATCGTAATACATATCGTCATGACCGGGGAGGCACTATCTTATCAGTTTTTCTTTCCCATTCACTTAGTAACAGTATGGAAGGAATGTGGTGGCAACCACTTTTCACGGACACAGATGCTGGAAAAGTAGAAGTGTCAAACGAGAAGCAGTTTGGTACACTCACTGTTAATGTTGTTGATACCATAGGTAATAATGTGGAACTGCCACTTCCACTCTTTTTGCCTCCGTTAGCATTTCAACGTATATTGGTAAGAAATGATGATGGTAGCGTGCGGTTGAATTATGGATCAGGACTTCTTTGGCCTGATTACTATGTTGTCAGTACAATCCTTATACAGCTTTGCACCCTCTTAAATGCATGCATCACTGTTAGTGACAAATGCAAACCTATAATGCCAGATGTAGCGACTCTACAAGGTATTTCTTTTTCATCTATTCGAAAATTTTTTGACACACATAACTCGTTACCGAGTTTTCTACCACACTCTGTTGAAAGGGGTTTATTTCTTCTTAACAACCTTGTTGCTTCTCATTGTGTGAAATTAACTGAAAGTGAAAACACTATTGAAAGTGATATACCTCTGATACATTTGGAGTTTGTATCATCTGCAATAAAAGGATCGATACAAGAGTTTACTGCGAAGCTTAAAATAATTCAATCAAAAGATAATAAAACTTCTAAGACTTGCCTTAATTTCGTTAACCATGTGGTCTCTCTTGCGAATAAAGTACCAATAAAACGAAGAGATGAACTTCATCAGGGACATGATATCAGACACGGTTTATTGGTGGGTATTTGGAAACGTCTCGCAGCGGCTTCTTTAACTGCTACAGATAATGACCGCTTCTATCAGGACCTTTTTACATGGTCTACACCCGTCTCATTATACAATAATAATAATAATAATAATAATAATAATAATAATAATAATAATAATAATAATAATAATAATAATAATAATCACTTAGACCAGCGGAAACAACAACAAGAACAACAATGTTATGAGCAAGAAGGAAAAAGATTTATTAGTTGCTTAGGACAACTTTTTGCTACAGACGCACAAGTGATAGAATTGTCATCTGCTGGAGGGAGTCTACCAAATATGCTCACACTCACATCAACCTCATTAGGTGTACAAGAGCTGCCGCTCTGTCATGTATTGGGAAACCTACAAGAGTCATGCAAATGTCTTTTTTATGAAACCCCATCACAAACGTTATCGGTGATGGAGGATGAGACGAATAGTGACCCACAACGGTCGGTATTGTATGCAGCACAACAGCGGGAGAAGGAACAATCATCCTACTATTGTCCTGATATTATTCTTATGATTCAGGAAATGCGGCAGAAGTTACACTTATCACAGAAATCTTTCCCCACGTTGGAGTTCTTTCAAAGGGCAACACACAACGTCCCACAACGAGTTCAAGATCTTGCAATGGGTCGTTATGGTGATGTTCCTGTTTACACCCGTGTTGTGGCCCACTGGGGACCAAATCTTCGTGTAGAAGCGGAGTGTGGCCCAAAGAATGCAAATGATACATCTGGAATCTTTAGCCCTGACCCAAATCATATACAAGAACAAAAAGAACAACAAGATCTGAAAGGACCACTACGAATTCTTTTGACGGTTATATGTAGCATGTATAAGCGTGTGTTTCCATACCGTACTTCATTTCCACTTATTCCTATTAATTCACCTAGTACACGTCGTGCTATTGATTTCCTTTTGTATTCATGGTTCATGGCTTCGCCACAAATTCGCTGTTTTGAAATCAACACACGTGCGGCAAGATTGAAAGCAGTTGCTAAAGCTACCACAAGTGGCTCTCCGGAGGTTGCTGAAAAAACGTTATTGAATTCTGTTGACGATTACATTATACGTGCTATGCTTTTCTACGACTTTTGTGGACAACGAGTACTTTTTGCCGAAACACATGCATCCACTGTACGAGATGCTATAATACGCGTAAATAAACTTGCAGTTTCTCTCAATATTCCATCACAGGACTCTTTTTCATTTCGGCCTAAAATACATCACAGCACTCGTAGCTTCAAGTCACCGATTTGGGACTTTGAATCTGAAGTGTCTATGCTTTTAGGAGGATTGGGGGATATAACACACTCACAAACTCGTATATGCTTTGCAGGCGTAGATAACTTGGCATTATCCTCATATGTGGAGGGAGTCATTGAAGTTCAAGTACTTTCTCACAAGATTCGATGTTCCGCTGCTGTTACAAAGGAACGTGGTGTAATTCCAGCTCTTACGCTTGCATGTCGAAAGGCATTGCGTTACGCTGGCAGTATGTCTATGGAATCTGATACTACTTGTGAAGAAGATACATCAACAGAAGCCAAGCTACGTTGTGCCGCCAATGCCTCATTATTACTTCCACGTGATGATTTTCCTCTCTACTCTTCCCGTTTTTATACACCTGCGAACCTGCTAGGTGAAGTCTTACAAGGTGTATCAGGAAAGTATTACTGTGAATACACCTTTGACGTTCACACACGTGAAGTTCTTTGTCTACTGTACGTAATAGCACTAGCGGGTTACAAAAACGCCGCACCCGAACCCGTTCCATTTCCACTTGGTGTGGGTCGTGGGAGAAACAAGAAGATGGCGTGGAATGCCGCAGCGTTATATGCATTACGGACTAATTTTCCAGACGTTCTTCGTCAGGTGGAATGTCACAAAAGCCTCTGTGAACTAATGCGTCGTCCTGATATTTTATCGCGTTTGAATTGTCATGAAGGTTTCACAATTGCGGTAAAACAGAATTCACACATTGACAGTGCTGTTAGTGATGATGGCTTTCAGTGTACAATAGTTCCTAGGAATAAGGCAACAACAGATGGTAAGGATCCAAATGATACAGTTACCAAAAGTCTTATTGCGTATCATGCTTATTCTGCAGTGGAGGCTTATATTGGTGCAGCGGATGCGTTGTTAAATCTTATAAAGCAACAAAGGTTCCAATATGAAAAAGGAGACACAAATAACATTGCCTTTTCCCAGTGGGACCCTACTGTTAACTATGGTAAAAGTTTATGGCACGCTTGCTGTGGTGCACTGAGTGTCGCATTCGCTGGTAAGGTTTTTCTGAGATTTGAAGGAGGTAGAGAATATGGTAATATAACTGAGAGTGCACGACCTATGCAAGTACAACTTGTAGTACGAACATGGACTCCTGTTGATAAGCGTGCAGTGGATACATCTTTAGTTTTATTGCATGGGGGGCGTATTCGTGGTTATAGCGGTCTTATTGGGTCTATTAATGATAGTGGAAAAACGGGAGAGCAGTTACTTTTTGCATCGACCCGTCTTCTCGCAGAAGCCATTGGAAAGTACACGGATCATCGTACCAGAAGTGAACTTCACCAAGTTCTCACACTGTTACAGCGATTAAATGAGGATGAACAACGCTGTGGTCGCCTTAACGTAAAACGACGCTTGGAGTCATGCGTTGAATTAACACTTGGATGTCAATGTCGTGTAGTCGTTCGCCAAGGTACTACAGGTGTAAAATCAGTAGCAGAAATAGGTGTTTGGCTACCAGGAAGATCAAGAAGCACACGAATGCCTATTGTTCTTTCTGCCTACAGTGCGGGCAGCATGGAAGAGGCTCTGTTGGGTCTACAGAGCAACGTCCTAAGGGTAATGGAACCGCTTTGGACTACTATGTTGCAATCATGTACGGTGTAAAAAAAAAGGGGGGGGGGGTCTATGGTGTCTTTTTATCTAGTCTCTTTTTTTCATTCATACTATTGTTGTGATGATGGATTAAAAAAATGAGGATAATGACTGTGACGATGATGAGTTATACACCCTTTGTAGCACGCAGAGATGTTTTGTGGCGTGTCTCTTTTCCCTCCATCTCCGTACCTTGTCGCTAATATATATATATATATATATATATATATATATATATCCTTTTCCTTTTTACTACCAATTATCGCACGTATCCTTTTCCCTATTATTATTATTATTATTATTATTATTATTATTATTATTATTATTATTATTATTATTATTATTATTATTATTATTAAAGTGTTTCCTATTTTCTTCCTCCGTGAGGAACAAGAAGTAAACAAACAAAAAAGGAACAAAACAAACGTCATACGGAAGTGCCATCCAAATGGATACGGGACGTACGATGGGTGAATCGTCTGTATTCATTGTACTCTTCGCGCCCACCAGCGGTGGTGTGCGGCGGCGGCGGCGGTGGATGAGTGGAAGACTTTACGTTGGATTCAACCGGGCAACACTGGTGGAGGATATTACACGAAAGTCAGTGTGTGTAGCGTCGGGAACAGGAATTCGCCCCAATACTGTATTCGCCATGATGCAAGTAGCAGAGAATGGAGCAGCTTGGCAGAGTGGAACAGAGCTTACAATTGAACGATACGCCGTGCAGATTGAGGATATCGTACACTTACATCTAATGCCATACGCAACATGCTGCAGTGATACAGAGGAAGGTGCAAATACTATATATGAAGGGGAAACATCAGCAGCTGGTGTTGTTGGTGTTGGTGTTGATGTTAGTGGTTGTGGAGCTGCCTTTGAAACACCAGGTCCACACTCTATGACGAAGGTATCTGCAGAGGTGAGGAGTGATAAGGTAGTGGGTGAGCCGCTGCGGAGGCGATCAAGAAGTCAACTCATTCAGGAACTGCAGGAGTCATATCCACATTTCTTTTCTTGAAATATTTGTTTGATTTTTTTTTTTCTTTTACCTCACATTGCATGATCATACATACACAGCCACATTTATTCTTTCATATATATATATATATATATATATATATATATATTGTGTTTCTATTTGTTTTTTCTTTTTGTGTCGCACATATATTTTCACAGACGTCTTATTTATGATCCGATTTAATGCGTTATGGGGCAAATTAAATACTTGGTGTTTTTCCGTTTTTCGCCTTCTTTTATTTAATTACATATTAAATTTTCCATTTTTCTATATAATTTATTTCTTCGTACTTTCTTTTCCGTATTATATTTGTATTACAGTGGTCCAGAAGCTAGTGTGTGCTCTTTACCTTGAACAAACCACAGAAACCAGAAGAAAGGGGGAAAAGAAAATCAAATAAAAAGGGAAAGGAAAAGAAAAGAAACAGAAAGACGAAAGAAAACAAAGAGAAAGAAAAAAAAAATGAACTCGTCATCTTTTCTCAGAAGTCCCAAAGAGGATAGTGTTCCGTCGTATGTACTTTATAGTCCACAAGGCTCAAAACCACTGGCAGGCTTAGTTGTTGAGGGTGGTACTGTTGGTCGATACTACGATAAGGCCACAAGGTCACAATTACTTCAGATCACGCCTTCTACACATGTGTCATTTTTGCGAAGTGTATCATGTCGCAGTGGTGGTAGTGTCAAAAGCAAAAACAACAATAATAGCGGTTTAACAACAGGGTCACAACGGGTCATCATTCTACAGCTCTTTTGTGAAGAAACCGTGCGAACAGCGTTTTCTCTCACGATTGAGTTATTACTACAAGATAAAATGGGGAGACGTCGTATTATATTTAGTAATAATTTCCACAAGTTCCAACATTGTGCCCAGCATGTTAAAGTTCCATTACGTTGTGCCTTACCAGGGATGTGGTTGAATCTTGTTTTCGATGTCCCCCACATCCACGCCGTCTTATACGGTGAGACCGGTGGACGTTTGTCTGTGGCCGAATTAAGTGACTCCCGTCGTCTCCTCTCCGTGACGGTTAGTTCCAATTGTATTTGCCGTGTACGACGTGTTCTTGGTATGCCGCAGTTACCACCCATGTTATTAGAAGTCAACATGTCCGCATCCGTGCAGGCGGCGGCGGCGGCTGAGTGGCCAATGTCACTGCAATTACCGGAGGAAGTGCCGGTGAGTTATTATGTGATTCGCACCGGAGAGGAGGAGTTTCTGCGATATCCACTTGTGAGTACGCAGACGAACACACAAACACAACCTGCGGAAAGTTTTACTTCTCCCTATAAAGAAGTACTGCAGACGAACCGCCGTCCAGCCTCGCGTCCGCCCTCGGCGGTGCAAAGTACACGAACAGCGAGGACCGTTGACGTCTCCACCGCCCCATTCTCGTCGGTTGTTTCTGAAAGTACAACAGGACCTTTAGAGGGTGTTGTGGGCGGGATACAGCAGTCTTCGCAGGAACAGGAACTGGAAAGGACGTGCTTGAATGCGGGAACCTCAACACGGGATCTTTTCACCGTCTCGCCAAATGGGTCTACTAGGATAGCTGCGATACAACCACAACAACCACAACAATATCAACACCATCATCAACGTCGTCAAGAAGAGCAATTAGGTTGTGCTTCTAGACTAGCGAGGCGATTAAAGGGCGTACATGAGGAGAGAACACCGGTGTCGTCTCCCTGCGTTTCTGCCAAACGCCATGTTGGAGTACAAACAGTAAAGACTCTCTTTGAAGAGCCACGTGTTAATGCAGGATTGGTTTCCTCACTCACAAAAGGAAAGGCGAAAGGGCAACATAGAGAGTCCGTGCGTACAACTGATATTGAGTGTATTATATTAGATGAGGAGGTTTCTCCCCTTATAGAGAGTTGTAACGGGGAAAGTGAGACTGCGGCACAAGTAATATCAGCACGTGCCACACCACAACACCAAAAGACACCAGTTGGACAGTCGCATCTTGAAAGTAGACACAAAGAGAAAGTGATGACAAATAAAGTAACAGAATCACTTGTAGTGGAGGATTCTCTTTCTATAGATTCAAACTCGCATATACCTTCTCATTCTAGCTACCACCAAACATTGGATATGATGCGGGAACGTGTTAAACGTATTCAAGCATTAATAGGTGATAGTACTGAGTATAAGAGTGGTCGTGATGTAGCACAAGGTTTACCTCCAAACAAAATATCTGGTGGGAATAGAGATGAGGAGATACATCGCGGTGGAACACCACACGTGCATCCGTCTTCTGATTATCCTTTAGTTCACCAGGATGGAGATGTACAACTTCAGCGACAACAACAACAACAACAACAGCTCTTATGTTCATCACCTCGATTCCCTAATTCCCACCTACAACGGGCCAATGGTGATTTATGTACTCCTCAATATACGGCGAGGGTACCTACGGAACGGCGATCCTCACCAGATGAGCTTGATCATACTTACACCGTAGCTCGTAACAGTAACAGGAACATTATCAATACTAATAAGAATAATGATGATATACAGGGAGATGAAGATGAAGATGAGGATGAAGATGGTTTTACGGTAAATGTCTGTCTCTCAGAAGAAGGGGAACGGCCGGCAGTTGTGGTTCCTGCAGAAGCCACTGCACTTGATAAGAAACCACCTGTACCACCATCTCGGCCTAATGCACATGCAGTGGACCGTCTCTGTTTTGACTCAACATTGTCTGATGAAATGCCAGTGGATCCCTCAATGCCTTGGTCCTCGCACCGAGCCACACAACGGGCCGAAGAAGACAGTCTGAGACTATCAGTTCCATCTTCACCTTCACCTGCTGCTGTTGCTGCTGCTGCTAATACTAGTTGTACTAGTCATGCTGGTTATACCGCTGCTCCAGTAGAGGAACAAAGATTGAGGTTTGTGGCACGCCGGGGTCGTCTGGGAGAACACACGGAGACATTCTTACCACCATCGCCACCGCCACCACCCCAGACACAACAGCAAGAAAAAGAAAAAGAACAAAAGGAACAGCAACATCAACAACAGTACAGGCCTTATTCTGGGATAAAGGTTCTTGCTACTGAACCACTAACACCTGGTGTACAGGAGTTACTAGGACGAACAACAACGACAAGTAACACACCATTGCATTCACGGGGTATGAGCCGCGGTGCCGAAGAGGATGAGAGTAGCGTTAGTACTTTGGATTACAGAAGGGCATCAGGGACTGGAGGAAAGGCCGTAATGGGCAGCGGTCAGTTCATTCGTGTGGGTAGTGCCCGCGCTGGTGATGAAGTTGATCCATTTCATTCATTACGCTTTGCATCATTGCCTCCACGTTCACCGACGCCACAGCGATACACCTCACAGTTATCTATGTCAGAAGCGCTATCATTTGATGATGGAAGTGCAAATCGAGTTGTCCCTTTATCTAATCATAGCGGTATCAATTTAATGCAGCAATGTAATGAAACTTTGATGCCTGTGGAAAATAAAGTGACGGCAACAAGAACTAGAGTAGAATCTACATGTAATATTTCATCTGAGAAATTATTGCCACCAAAAGATGTAGACGACACTAGGCAATTTGTGGAGGATCTTTCTGGACCTTTTGTATTTGATCCACTGCTTCAGTGCTGCCTGGACTTGCGTTCTAACACATACGTTGTTGCTCCTTCAGCTGAAGGGTACGCGCAAAAGGGTGCAGTGTAAACGCTTTTCTTTGTTATTTCTTTTTTTTTCTTTGTTCAGCCCTTATTTATTTATTTTCTCTCCTCTTTCTGGTGTATGTTATTGTTTTAGCTTTCATCCTGTTTGTGGTTCTTCTTTTCCGTTTGGGCACCCAAAAGAACGCATTAAAAAAAATTTTTATTCTGCCTTTGCTTGTTCTGTATGTGTCATTATCATTATCACCACCATTCGTCATTCCTTTTAGAGCTAACTTGACAATTCGCTATAAAGTGCGTAGTAGATTCTTTATGGAATATCTCACACTCTCTCAGTCTATATTTATATATCTAAATGTACATGTGCTGCTGTATATAAGGTGAGGTATTTCGGTCTTTATTGTTATTACCATGCATTTTCAGTATATATATGAAAACTTGCATCTGTAAATATATTATTTCGTTTATACATACAAGAATATAGAGAAATAGAAAAGGAAGGGATGACTAGAAGACGAGTGAATGGAAAAGAATAAAGAAACGAAGAAGAAGTGAAACCAAAAAGAGTATTCTGAGAGAAGAATCTTTTTTTTTCTTTTTCTTCTTCTTCTTCTTCTTCTTGGCTGAGACTCGAGACTGTTGAATGCTTCAATGATATTCTTTTGTTAGTTCTCTGTTTATGTGCGTGTGTGTGGGGAAATGACTTTTATTACTGTCTTGCTCTCTAACTCTCTCTCTCTCTCTATCATTTTCTCTTTCTTTTCATCTGTGTATATCCGTCTCTCACTCTCTCTCTCTTTCTGTACGTCTGTGTCTATGTGTATGTTCACCTGGCTCTTCTCTCTTCTCTCTCAATATTTTCTTCTTTTCGTAAGGTGGCGATCAGTACAAGAGGGTGTGCGTGTGTGTGCTTGGAATGTCTGCACAGATAACGCCACAGCAGGGTCCTCTACCCGCTGTGGTCATACAGCAGGCTCTCATGCAACAGCAGCAACAACAAGAACCATCAACACTACCGGTGTTGTTCCGCGTTGAGGTTGAAACACGACAAGGGTACGTGTATGAGGGGAAACTCATGGCGCTGGATGATGACTATAACATAAACCTCGCAGAGGCTACGTGTCGCCGTGAGCGGCTGTGTGATGTTGAACGGGCATTACTGCAGGCGAAGGGCTTTCCCACACCACTGGTGAGTCCAGCCACACGCCGGCGTTATATGGGATCTGTCTTTATTCGCAGTAGCAATTTGTTTATGCTGCGATTTCAACAAGGTGAGGAACCCACTCTTCCTTCTTCTTCTTATGCTAATATTACTACTGGTAATAGTAGTCATAGTTGTAGTACGAGTGCTGGTAATGGGGCCGCCACGTTAAGGTCAGCGTTTAAGTCTATGGCGTCTAAAGTAAAACGACAGATCAATATGGAACGACAGAAGAATCGCGTGGAGCGGCGACAACGCAAACACTTGGCGATAAAAACTTCACAGAAAGGTGCAATTAAAGATGGAGGCGGGAAACTCTCAAGTGTGAAAGAGAAGGTGAAATCTAAAAAGACGGGAAAAACACAATCGGCAGTATCATAACCTTCATCAAAGAGACATGCAAACACTGCTTGTATATGTGCAGTGTCTGTGATCATGGGGAGGGATACATTTATTGGAGTGTAACCTTTTCGAGTCTTGGAATTCTTTTCTCTGTTTGTGTTTTGGTTTTTTATTTTTCTATCTTTCTTTCTGTTTCTCTCTTTATTTCTTTATATTCTCTTCTTTTTTTCTTTTTTCTTTCTTTTCTTTTTGTTTTTGTTGCAGCTGTGCGAAAAGAAAGGTAACGAAGGACCAAAAAGACGGTTGGTGTGTCTTACATGAGGTGCTCCCGGGTCTGACGGCAGATGCTGAGTGTCTTCATTACAAAAAGAAAAGAATAGAGAAGGAAACAAACAAACAAAAACAAAAAAAGAAAGAAAAGAAGAAAAAAGAAGAAAATATAACGACAACATAACCGTGATAACCGTGATGGCTGTCCGCGCGTTGCTGCATCTTGCCCATAAGAGTCTTGTCTGTTCTGTCTGCTACAACCTTTTTCAACATCCTGTGTCATTTCCCTGCGGCCATGTTTTTTGCAAGTCATGTGCAGAACGCTGTGTTGATGAGAGACCACAGTGCCCGTTATGTAATCGTGCTGTTTCGAGTAAACGGGCAAGTACCCCACTTCCCACACTGGCTGCCCTAACTGCACTTGTACAAGATGTGGCACATTCACTGCGCTTACAGCATACTACTACTAATAATACTAATACTACTACTAGTCCTACTATTAATACAAATACAAATACCGATACTGGTAGTAGTACACCACCTCCGTTACTGCATTTGGGTGAGGCAGCAAGTACTGTCAAGATGACTGAAAACAGGTCAACTACAGCTTCTGTTGATGCTTCTGATATCGCCTGCTCTCCCACAAGCGGGGATGATGACAAGACGAAGACTACACCAGAGATCTCTCGATGTGGTAGTATGTCTAACACACAACTACTTCACACCCCACTTTTTCGACGTCGATTGACAACAGCAGAAGAACTCACATTGGATGGAGCAGAGACACAGCTTGTGCATTCGGCAGTTCCCACCCGAAGCACGGTTCATTCGTGCACAGCAGTGTGTCGATATAATATCAATAATATAGAGAGAACTCCTGAACACGGTGGATGTTGTGTGTTGTGCGGTTTGGACATTAAGAATCGTGTTCAGATGTATCGTTTTTTACGGCGGTTACTCAACACTGATCCTTCTTGTAACCGAGAGCATGTACGTCAGTTAAATGAGCTGGCGCTTGGTACTTGTTTGGGACCTATGTGGGATTTGCATGTACCCCAAATAACTAATATGTGTACTGAGGCTAGTGAAGATAGTATGGGAATTGATTCTGGACGGCGAAAACGATCTCGTGAAGAGAGAAATCAATTATCTACTACTACTACTACTACTACTACTACTACTACTACTACTACTACTACTACTACTACTACATTACCGTTGGAGATGCATCAGAGATGTCTGGAGTGGTGTTTGCTACATGATCACATCAAGGATGATGATACCACACTGCAACTGGTGATTTCAAACACTGTGTTACAAGAGTTGTCTGGAGTGGAGACAACTTCAATAACGATATGCTCTTTTTGTGCCAATAGTGGCATCTGTTTACTCCTATGTGGGTACTGTCAGCGCAAAGCGTATCACTATCCTTGTGCACTGCTGACTGGAGTTGACGTGTGCGACATTTCAGCTGGTGTCAGTAGGTTACTATGTGCGGAGTGTGCCAGAGAGCAATAACAACAGGAGAAAGAGGAGAGAAGGAATGAAGAAGACGAAGAGTGTCATTACATGTGTGTTGCGCATTCAAGTTCTTTTACTTATTTTCCAGCTATTATTTGGGATTTTTTGAAAGGTTATGAGAGTGATTTCTCTATTCTTCATAAACGTATGTTTATTTATCTATCTATATTAGGAAAGAGCTAGAGAGCGAGCGAGCGAGTGAGTGGTTCACATTACTGTTTCCTTAGACAAGGCTGTTTTTTTTTTCCTTCCTTTCCTTTTTCTTTCCTTTCTTTCTATAGAAAACCATCTGTTGAAGAAGCGGAGAAAGTCCACCCCCTCATTCCCCCTCCTATCCGGAGCAAATCCAGAAGCGCAATCCCCGGTTAAATCGCGTGGATCCCACAGTTCCTTTTACACCCTTCATTAACTCTCTAAACCCACCCATACGGATACAGACAGACGCCCACATGTCCCTCACCGGCGAGGACCCCCTGCAGCAGAACCCCATGATGGGGCCGGTCTCCGGCACGGCCGACCAGACAAGCATCGCGTCCGGCGGGAAACACGGGGGAAAGGCCGCCGCCGCACGCGGGAAGGGAAAGGGAAAGGGGAAAGGAAAACGCGGCGGCAAGACTGGCGGAAAGGCGGGAAGACGTGATAAGATGTCGCGGGCCGCCCGGGCCGATCTCAACTTCCCCGTTGGTCGCATTCACTCCCGGCTGAAGGATGGACTCAACCGCAAGCAGCGGTGTGGGGCTTCCGCCGCTATTTACTGCGCCGCACTGTTGGAGTACCTAACGTCCGAAGTTATTGAACTGGCGGGCGCAGCGGCGAAGTCGCACAAGACCGAACGTATTAAACCACGACATTTGCTGTTGGCTATTCGCGGAGATGAGGAATTGAACCAGATAGTGAACGCCACCATCGCCCGCGGTGGTGTCCTGCCGTTCGTGCACAAGAGTCTGGAGAAGAAGATCATCAAGAAGTCGAAACGTGCGGGATAAATGAGAAAGGGAAAGGGAAGAGAACCAAGAAACGAAAAAAAAAAAGAAAATGAAAAAAAGTACTACACGAAAGAAAAAAAAAGAGAAAAAAAGAAAATGAAAGGAAACAACAGAGGTACATGAAGAGCAGAGACAGTAAGTTTATGACGATTGAGTGTAATAACGAAAAGAAGGCGTCACAGAGGAATCCGTTGACATAGAGATAGCAGTAGTAGTAGTAGTAGTAGTAGTAGTAGTAGTATTAGCAAAAAACAGAGAAAACGAACAAAAAGAGAGACTGTTAGAAAATGTGAGTTCTAGCCTCTTTCTATTTGCTGATGATGATGATGCTATTGCTGCTGTTGCTGCGCATAAAAACAAGGGGGGAAAATAAACAAACAACGATGACGAACTCTTATTTTACTGTAATGCTTCTTCTTTACCAAATGATAGAGTCTTCAACACCTTCTACTTTCCCACTACTTTTTTTTTGGTTTTGCAGCATAAACGGCAGCTGGACTAATGGACCAAGAAAGGATACAAATACATCAATATGTACCAATACAGGGAAAAGACTGGAGCAATGCATACAAACTCACGGAGAGATAGATAGAGAAAGAAAGAAAGAGTGAGAGGAACGAAATAAGTATATATATATATAAGGTTTGACTCTCCAACTCTCTTGTCCTAATAGATACTGCAGTACTCACCTTTTTTTCTTTGCTTTTTTTTTCTGTTCTCCTTTGTTTCCTGTTGTCGCCACTGCCAAATTTCAAATGAAAAGGAAGCAGGTGCAGCTTTATAAAATGAGAACGAGGGAAAGAATAGAAGGTAATTGGCTACAGTAACTGCTGTATGCATTTTCCTTTTTTTCTTTTTTTCATTCTCTAGTAGGGCTGCATTATTTTATTGTTTTTTTCTTTTCTGTTTGACTCTTCTTAACATTGTCATATTCTTTTCTCTCTCACTTTTCTCTTTCTATCTCCATCTCTAACGGGACATTATACACTGTATGTATATTGTTCTTATTTTCGTATTTTACTTGGTAATCATATAGCGATAAGACGGTGGTATTTTGAGTAAAACTGGTGGTGCTGGTAGCAGCAGCATTAACGTCGAGGTATTTGTTTTTGCGCTGCTTTTATTTGATATTATTATTATTATTATTATTATTATTATTATTATTATTATTATTATTATTATTATTATTATTATTATTATTATTATTATTATTATTATTACTATTATTTATTAGTGTTTCAGATGCGGCGACTTGTTCCTTCTGCATCTGCCCTTGTTGCTTCACTGTTAGGCAACACACGACGTGAGATTCACGGCGATGTGCGTCATCACAACACGGACACGAATAACACTCGTATTCCGTGGGACTTCACTACTGCGAGTTATGAAGAGATCAACAATGTCATTCTCCCAAAATTTCCACGTAGTCGGCGAAAGAGTGCGGTGATTCCACTTCTGCATCTCGCCCAGCGACAGCAGGGCGGTTATATCCCAGTCACCGCTATGTATAAAATTGCCCGTATCTGCGAAGTACCACCAATGCAGGTGTTTGAGACTGTTACATTTTACTCCATGTTTAATCGACAACCGGTGGGGAAGTATCATATACAGTTTTGTGTTACCACACCGTGTATGCTGTGCGGCTGCGATGACCTTGTGCACCGCACAGAGGCTTACTTAAATGTCAAGATGCACGGTACAACAAAGGATGGTCTCATCACACTTGGTGAGATGGAGTGTCTTGGGGCGTGTGTGAATGCTCCAATGCTTGTTGTCAGCGATTACAGTCGTCCTCCACACTTTTCATACGACTTTGTGGAGGATCTCACGTGGGATGCGGTGAAACAACTCATTGAGTGTCTGCGTGAGGGACGACCATTCAAAGTAGGTCCACAACGTCCAGATCGTAAGTGTGCAAATCCGGCGGGTGGTAGAACATCACTTTTCTTAAAGGAACCTCCCAAACCGTATTGTAGAGATATTGACGCAAAACCTGCTCATGCTCCTGCTGCTGCTACTGGTGGTGGTGCTGGTGCTAAGAAATAGCCTGGTAAAAGAAAAAAAGGATCAGTTAGAGTATTGTTATTGGGATATGGGGAAATGAGAAATAGGGGGATAGGGATTATAAAAGGGTTTGGGCATATATATTATATATACATATGCATAGTGGTAAGTAAGGTCGGATTGTTTGCCTTTCCCAGGATCAGTAGTAGCTGTAATTGTGCAAGTTATTTCTTCAAGAAGCAAAGAATGAGAGTGTAAGAAGAAAGTTAAAAAAATAAACTTCTAGATTATATATATTTATATATATTATGTCTGATAAGTACTCGTGTAGTGAATCCGTAACTAGGCAAGGTTCAAGATTTTTTTTTCTGTGTTTCTTTCTTTTTTCTTTCCTTTCTTGTTTCCCTTCGTTTCTGTATATGTATATTACAGGATTCTTACAAGCAAAGGAGAGAAAACCAAACATGTCTTGTTCGAAAGAGGATCTTGTAAATCCTCTTCGCGAGTTACTTACGAAGTACGGGATTCACAACGCCCGGGTAAACGTGGAAATATTGCCACCGGCGCGAAGAAACGAGAATGGCATTTCTGTGCAGAGAGATGAATTAACTATTTCAATACAAGAGAGAAGCGAGTCTGAGATGCCCTTGATAAGGGATGAACCTGTGCGTCAACTTCTCGACTCAAAACCACGGGTTTCATCGCAGCAACCATATGTATTCCAGGAGCAATCCGAGTTTTCGACACAGTCAATAACGATAACTACAGCGGGTCTACCGGGAATGGAGAGTATAAACAACGTGAAAGAGTATCAAGAAGATGATGAAATTAAAGAAAAAGGAAAAACAGCTTTACTTTCTGAAACAGCACGACCATCTCATGGCTTTGACCAGCCTTTAACTACTACTACCCCTACACTACACGTGGAGAAGAAGAGTACGGATGTACACCTCAAACCACCCCAACAGTCAAGCGAGAAGGACGATGATATGTATGAGATACGGAAATCCGGCGATACAGGAATTGCACAATCACAATCACAGATTGTGCCTCCTCATCCACCAGAGGTATGTCGTGGTTCAAGAAATTCCCGATCGTCTATTACGTCAGGGACACCGGGCTCTCGCACTGGTAGTGTGGCAATCGTAGAAGAAAGTAGGAAAAATTCACAAGAATGCTCTTCTCCAGGGTCAGTGTTAAGCCCTGAGACTGGTTTCTCTCTTCACTTCACGGAATCCACAGAACCGACTGAACGTTCTATAGGCATCAGCAATTCTCGAAAGGTTAGTGCTGTGCAGTTATTGGAGTCTCCACGGCTGCGGGAAGAAAAACATCAACCGTTTTTCGGTGATAATGGTGTTGCCGCTTCTCCCCCCAGCATTCTCTTATCCTCTACTTCTCTTAAAGTGTCTCAGGCTGAAACAAGCCCGCGAGGCAGTCAGAGCGATGGTGTGGCGTTAAAGTTACCACCAGTGAATGAACGCAAGTGTAGTGGAACGACACCGGTGAAGACTAACAATATCGCTAGCAAGCGTTCCAGCTACAGTGGCAGTAACGTTGTGAGTGATAAGCAGAACAAGACAACCACAACACCAACGGAGACTTCACGGCTGAACAGCAAACAACGACTGCAGGAAATGTTGGAGGAGCAGCGGCGAATGGAGCAGATGAGTGCGCAGAGCCGCGCCCGACACGAGGAGTTATTGCAAGAGGCCGAGAAATATCTACAAGAACTCCAGCAGGAGGCCACAGGATCAACCGCAACAGCAGCAACGGGGTCTCCTTCGTCTCGTATTGAACTCCGCACGGCCCGTTCGGTCAGTCCTCGTGGTACTTCGACGTCCGACTTATTCTCATCTGCCGCCCCACGATCGCCCTCATCCCACACATTGGGTGGAAGCATTAAAGTAGTGAAGTTTACACTGCCGCAGGGTGGAAGGGCAAAGGATGAGGCAGTCACGCAGTTAAGCAGCAGTCCGAGTGGGGCACAGCATGTCTCTAGCAAGGACAAATTCTCAACACTACTGCGGGAACAGGAGAAAATGCTGCGGGCGAATGATGCGAGTGAGCGGGAGTACCAAAAGTTGCTAGAACAGGCCATCGAGTACCACAAGCAGCAGAAATACATAAAAGAGATGGAGAAGCAGCATGGGGAAAATATGAAGGAACAGAAGGAGGGTGCGTAACAGTAAGTAACCAGATAGGAAGAGACTGATAAAGAGGGACGAAAAAAACAAAAAAGGGGTGAATTGTGCTTTTGATGGATGTAGCGGAAAAGGGGTGAATAAGTCACCTCATACTTCTTTTAATTATTATTATTATTATTATTATTATTATTATTATTATTATTATTATTATTATTATTATTATTATTATTATTAGTTGCCCATGTATACACCAGTAATAAAAGAAAGAAAAAAGAAAACTAAAGAAAAAAAAAAAAACGGTACATGTACGCAACTAAAAAGAAAGTAAAGTGAAGGAGGAGAAAAAAAGAAAAATAAAAAAGTGAACAAATGTGTGGTACTTTGCTATGAGGGAATGAACCTCAACTTTTTTCTTTGGATTGCTGTATTTCTTTGCCTTATATAATCTGAATCATACGGTGAGAGGGGAGAAAAATATATACGTATTCGCGTATATATTTATTTATCTACGTCCGTCAAAGGCTCTGACGGAGCAAGATGTTAAAAGATGAATATAAAAGGTAATTCATGAGATCTGTAGCATTTAGAATGAGAAAAAAAGAAACAGCGACAGCAACAACACGTTTTTTTTTTGACTCTGCTTGTGCACACTTTTGTAATTGGAACATTTGATTCCGTTTTGCTTTCTATTTTTCATTTGCACCATTGCGTTCAGTAATATCTATCTATCTATGTAATATCTATGTCTTTTGTAATATTTATACCTACGACATATTGTGTATAACAAGCGATGACAAGAGGTGGGTGGATGCGGTTTTGTGGGAAAGCAGACACGCATTTTTTTTTTTGTACACTTTCCGAGTGTTTGGAGGACATAAGTATTTCTTGTATTTTGTTTCTCTTATAATAACTGATTTTTTGCAACTTTAGCTTTTTTTTTGCTTTACTTCCTAGTTCTTTTTCGGTATTTCTGATTCCGAAGGTTTCAATTCAAAGAGTCACGTCGCAAGAAGGCTGATATGTTTTTCTTTTTTTTTGTTTGTTTTATTTATCTCCGTTTTTGGAAATGGATAAGTACACACGCGCCAATAGTTTTTACTGCCAATGTTGTTTTGTTATATTGTTTGCCGTACATACAATATTTATGTATGTAACTGTGTGTATGTATGTATGTATGTGTGCGCATGTGTATGCTTTTCCATGTCTTTTTCTTTCCCCTCTTGATTCTCTATGTGTGTCTAAGCACCTCCCTTATCTCGTTCTTATTATTATTATTATTATTATTATTATTATTATTATTATTATTATTATTATTATTATTATTATTATTATTATTATTATTATTATTACTAATTATTATTGTTATTAATTATTATTAATTATTATGTCTTATCTGGTATTGTATTGGGTATTTTGTATTTTTTCTTGTTTTGTTTTGTTTTAACAAGGTGATTCCTTTTTTTAAGGGACTTTGTTTGTGGAGTTGGCGAGGCAGCCATACATATAATTATTCTTGTAGAAAGTTTGAGTGATTCGTATAAGTTGTAAAATTAAGGGGAAGTTCAAACAAAAGGAGAGGAATAACAACAACAAAAACTTTTTAGATGTACGTAGACCCCAATAATCTCGATGAACATGTTTGCGACGTAGACACTAGTAACAGAAACAGTCAGACTAGGATTGATCAGGTTAGTTGTACCCCTGCATGTAGTCTTCTCCCACGTAGACGAGAATGGGTAAAACTTAATGTTGGTGGAGTATACTTTACAACAACTGTATCCACTCTATGTGCTGATCGTGATAGTTTGCTTCCTCTTCTTATTAACAGTGAACTAGATCGGATGCCTCCCATTGATAAGGACTCTGATTCTGCCATTCTCCTAGACCTTGATCCTGTTTATTTCCGGCCCATTCTAAATTACTTGCGGCACCGCGTGCTTGTCATTCCACCCGGTGTTCCCGTTGCCGGTGTGTTGGCAGTTGCAGAGTATCTTAACTTGCAGGGAGTTGTACGGCAACTAACACCCGAGCGTCATGCACGACGACAACTTCTGTATAGTTGGGGATCCGGTGCATCTGGCGAGTTGGGCACACAGTGTTTTCAGAACATTAGTGTACCAACACTAGCACCCATCACACCATTTGGAGTGCGAGTGGTGGATGTGGCGCTGGGAGCTAATTACAGTTGCGCCCTTACAGATGATGGCAATATCTACACTTTTGGTAATGGCGACTGGGGCCAATTGGGTCTGGGTAGTCAGCGTGAACTGGATGAGCATCCAGATGATAAGTCTGCTGTTATAATAGTACCACAGCGAATTCCGTTGTTTGAGCAAGAACCGGCGGTGCACGTCGCCGCGGGATACGCCTACGCTATGGCCCTCACCGCCGATCATCACGTGTACTTTTGGGGAAATAACAATCACGGGCAGAGTGGTCTTGGCCCACGTCACTTTGATCACGCCACGCGGAAGGTGGAAACACCAACACTTGTCGCCACACTTGAGGGACGTCGTATTGTGCAACTCGGTTGTGGTAGTTTCTTTAGTCTCGCACTTGGCGACGACGGCACACTGTACAGCTGGGGATTGCTGGAGTGTCTCGGCCTTGGCACAGCGGAGGAGGTGCGGGCGAGAGTCGGCGATCCCAGCGTGATTGGGGAGTCTCTAAGTGCAGAAAGACGCACGGTAGTACTTGTGCCACAGGTCGTGCATGTGGAGACAAAACACAAACTTGTGCGTGTACATGCGGGTCAGTGGCATAGCGGTGCGATTAACGCCGCCGGTGAACTCTTCACATGGGGTGTTGGTTATCAAGGACGTCTTGGACACGGTGATAAAGAACCGGCGCTTGTACCACGTAAAGTGCGTGGGGCCCTTACTGGCAAACGCGTTGTGGATGTTGCCTGTGGCTCCTTTCACACGGTGGCCCTCACCGACAGTGGGGCCGTTTACTGCTGGGGTGATAACGCCAGTGGACAGTGCGGGGCAAAGGAAAGTATAGACTCCATCGCATCACCTTACCGTGTGGTGAACCTTGAGTTCGTCGCTGGCGGTGTTGTCAAGGCGATCTCGTGTGGACGCCAGCACACCGTTGTGGTGATGCAGGGCCCACAGTCATGGTGCCGGCGTCCATGCTGCAGTTTAGATCACAGTGGACGTCCAAGAGCACCACATGGGCAAGTATTTACATTTGGTGAGACGGCACGAATGGGCTGCAGTACGACGGCGGGCAACAATGGCAGCAGTAACAATAATAACAACAACGGGAGTGGTGTTATGGGTGGTAGTCTTCGTGGCGTCATGATGAAGTCTCATGATGGCAGAGTGGGCGATCAATTTCGCATTGTACCATTGTTAAGAGATTTAAATGTGACAAATGTTAAGAGTGGATTGCATCACACATTTGTTTTTGCAGAGGAATTGATTCACTCTGAGGAGGCGGCAGCTGAGATGGGAGACTTTGGTGATACTGCTGAAGTTGAAGTGATGGATGACACAAACGTACACTTAGGCAAAACATCAGCGGAGTGGATCAAAAGTAGTGGAATAGTCCATGGAGTAGGGGGTGTGATATCAGCAGCAGGACGCAAAGTGCGTTGAGGTAACGAGTTGTAAAGAAGTTTAGGGGTACGTATTGATGTATTGTTCTTTTTTTTTTTTGCTTTTATATATAGATGGACAGATGATGTTGTTGATGATGGGAGAATGCTGATGAAGAGGAGAAATGGAGAATGAACGAGTGCGAGAATAATGGGCGAACACAATCGAACCTCTTTTGTTTTGAAGTGTTTTTCTTTTTCTTTCGTTTTTTTATCTGTTTATTTGTTTATTTGATTGTTTTTTTCTTTTTTCTTTTTTGTACTTGTTCTGTTTTTCCCCACCTTCATGTTGATCTTTTATTTTTCCTTTGAGGGTTCATCTGCACTTTTGTGTTCGTGGCGTTATGTGTATGTCTCGGCGTTTCTGTGAGTGTTTCTCTCTTCTCTGCAGTACGGTAATATTACATGAAAGAAAAGAAAAGAAATAAATAGTAAAGAATGACTGGTCGCAATGAGGAGCGTGGAAATCCTGGAGTGCGTTCCTGTATGTTGCAAACTTTCGTTTTTTTTATCTTTCGTCTTTTTTATTTGTGATTCTTCATCTGATGTTTTACATGTTATTGTGAATACCATATGAATACTATTTCTATTTGGTTTTCCTGTTTGTTGCTGTTATTTACCTTTACTTCTATATTTGAAATCTCTTTCTCTTTCGCATCTCTGTTGCAATTCTTAGTTTTCGTTCACACCCCCCGATATATATATATATATATATACCCACACGCACAAGTATTTAGATAAACGTTTATTTGTGTTTAGAGAAAAGTAAACAAAAAAAATCGAGGGGACTTAGAAAGATTTTTTTTGTTGTTATTCCTTCCCATTTCCACTCCCCACTGCTTCTGACATTGTATTACACGTCACACATTTACTCACAAATAGGCAGAGGTAGAAATCTAGACAA
Organism: Trypanosoma melophagium; assembly: GCF_022059095.1. Lineage (NCBI taxonomy): Eukaryota > Euglenozoa > Kinetoplastea > Trypanosomatida > Trypanosomatidae > Trypanosoma > Trypanosoma melophagium. The sequence goes on along the minus strand of NW_027125148.1, from coordinate 40,626 downwards.
AAGTACAGAAACTGAAACAGTAAAACAACAACAACAACAACGAAAAAAAAGATATAAATTTAAAGAGAAGAATTGATTATCACCATCCCTACACCCACATTACAGTACTAGTACCCATCTATACTGGTAAATTAAAAAATAGATAGATTGATAGATTGTTATCATTTAAGTGAAACAAATACTAAAACAAGAAAAAATACCCTTTTCTATCTTTTTGCATCGGTTGACGCTATTGCCACCGTTGCTGTTGCGCCATCACCTGTAATAGAGATTCACACGATTTAATTCTGTTTCTGCAGCATCCCTATTACTTACACCGCGTAGTATTACTCCCTCACGGTTTAAGATAATCACCCTTAAGTTGTACACATCCCTCCCTCCCCCCCAGGAAACCCCTATTCACGTTTTTTGTTTTTACTCGGACTAGACATACCGAGTGGCGAAGGGGGAGAAAAAAACAAAAACAAAATAAAGAAGCTAAAAAGAAAGAAAAATATATATATTGGGTGTGAACAGCATTAATGATTGGGGCAAAACCACAGCCGCCTGTAATGCCGGCGCAACGCCATGGCGCCTCACGTGTGGGATTTCTCGCATCGCAGCAGAGTGAGCGGCCGGACTTTCGTGAGGGAAGTGCACTGCGGGAGTACGATCGCCACGGCCGTGTTGTGGGGACATTTCGCTGCGGCCGACTTCTCGGACGTGGTGGTTTTGCAAATTGTTATGAAGTGGAACGTGATGGGGAGTCGTATGCACTAAAGGTGATTGATCGCTCTAGTCTGCAAAAGGTAAAAACCCTGCAGAAATTACACTCGGAGATTTCTATTCATCGTCGCATGAAGCATAAGAACATTGTGAACTTCATTCGCACCTTTCAGGATGATTGGCATGTGTACATATTGTTAGAGAAGTGCAGTAATCAAACATTAATGGAGGTTTCTAAACGCCGAGACCGATTTACTGTTGCAGAGACGCAGTATATTATGCTACAAGCACTTGCGGCTATTCAGTACATGCATGATCAATTTGTCATTCACCGTGACTTGAAATTGGGGAATATGATGATGGATGCTGACATGAATGTAAAGATTGGAGACTTTGGTCTCGCGGCGGAGTTACAGTATGAGGGAGAGCGCAAACGCACGATATGTGGAACACCAAACTACATTGCACCTGAAATCATTGATGGGGCGCATGAGGGTCACAGTTATGAAGTGGATATATGGTCGTTAGGTGTTATTCTCTACACACTCCTCGTGGGAGAACCCCCGTTTCAGACCTCCGATGTTAAGGCAACTTATCGCCGCATTAAACAATGTCGATATGAGTTTCCACCACGTGTGGAAATACCGGATAGTGGAAAGGAACTCATTCATCGTATTCTGCAGAGTCGTCCGGATCACCGACCAACATTAATTGAGATTCGCAGTCATCCATTCTTTCGTAGTCCCGTTCCACCACTTGTGGCACCTCTCTCACTCTTTCCCACCGCCACACGACATCGCATGCAGGGAAGTGGTGAACGGCAGCAGGAACAACAAGAACAGGAACAAGAACAACAACAACAACTACAAATACAACAAAAATCGCAGAAACCAAAAGGAATGGAGATGGTTGGATGTACACCTGTTACGACTCCCAGACAGCCACGACGTGAAGTACTTCGTCCACTCAGTGCTAACACTATGGGAACGGTTCGCCGACAGGTACAGAGCGAGTCCTCAGCAAAGATGGCTCTGCCCGGTGGTGCGTCTTCAAACAGTAATAAGAACTACTACTGCACACAGCGTAATAATAATAATAATAATAATAATAATAATAATAATAATAATAATAATAATAATAATAATAATAATAATAATAATAATAATAATAATAATAATAATAACGATGTGACGCCCACAAGGACGCCTCGTGCAGAGACAGCACGTCAACAACCGCGTACTCAACAACAACAGCCACCACCCCCACCACCACCACCAATGTTGTCTCAACCTTCAGAAGAGAATGAAGAACATGCGGCTGCTCCTCGTGTACAACACTACCAACTGGATGAGGAAGAGAAGAATCATCTCACGGCGTTACATGATCATCTGCATCAGACTCTCTTAGAGGTGCCTGAGCCTCGTGTGCGCGAGGTGCCGGCACCATTTTGCGCCACAGCAGAGGAAGATGAGGATTCACGATCGGCGTATCCTCTCCCTTCTGTGTGGGTTACAGACTTCGCTGACTTTTCCGCAAAGTATGGACTCTGCTACAGACTCAGCACTGGACACACCGGTGTTCACTTCAATGACTCTACAAAGATGGTATGGGAACCCATCACAGGTCGGGTTGAGTACTATGCTCGTGTAAAGGAGGTTGTCACACGTAATAATAATAACAATGTTGTACATGCAAGAGATCAGCGACAGTCATTTCACATGGAATCCTTCCCTGAGACCTTAAACAAAAAGGTTACACTAATCAAGTATTTTAAGTCATACTTGTCGCGTGCACGCAGTGTGCGGGAAGGGGTGGAGGTAGTACGATGCTCACCGTACATGAATCATGCACCATCGCTTCTCAGTGATCCACACATGATTGAAGATATTGTTTATGTAAAGCGTTGGTTGATGGCACCACAGGCGATGATATTTCGTCTGTCTAACAAAACAATTCAAGTGTGTTTCCACGACAAGGCAGAGGTGATTCTCAGCTCTGAATCACGTGTTGTGACATACACGGATACTTCTGGTCACCGCGTTACGATGGCGTTGTCATCTGTGGCATCACGCTCAAAGGAGGTCGCTTCACGTCTGCGGTACACAAAGGATATTCTCTGCGAACTTATTCAGAACCGTGAGCTTTAGGAATGACAGCAAAGTTTTTTCTGTTCTTGCTATTATTATTTTGTTCTTGACTACAACATTATAGGAAGGAAGAGGGTGAATATAACGGAACCTAACCCCAACACGCACATACACACAGAATATAGATTACATGTTTGTGTACTGTTAAAGTGGGCGGGAGCATTTAGATTCACGGTTTCGTCACCCCTTCTTTCTTCTTTATCCACTCAATTATTTGCTTCATCTGTTTAACAAGAGAAAAGAAAAAGAGAAAAATACACGCAATTCCTCCCTTCCCCAAGAGGAAAAAAAAACAAAGAGAAGAAAGGAACATGCAAAGAATGCACAAAGAATGAAACAAATACATATATATATATATATATATATATATATATGTTTATTTTTATATATGTTTATTTACTAGGAATCCCTTTTTTTTGCTTGCCATATTTTCTTCTCTAGATGATGTGTTTACACCAATAAAGTCGTTTCCCCTACCTCCAAGAAAAAAAAAAGGCAAGAAGTCGCCGTTCACCTTTTATGTTACTTTTTTTTGTTTTTTTTTTATTCCTTCTTTGGCTTCATGCATGTGTGTTTTCGTTTCTAAACGTGTCTACGGAGTGCGTTTTTTTTCCATTTATGGGGGAGGGGAAGTGGAACGTGTGAAAACTATTTTATCTCCTTTTTTCTGTTGTTGATGATTATGAGGCTGCAGATTTTTATTACTGATTCCGGATTGTTTATCGTCTCATGTTTATTTTTTTCCTTTTGTTATTTGCTTCATCTATATCAATTCTTTTTTTGCTTTTCTTCTGTTTCTTCTTATCATCCCATTATTGAGCTTTCTGTATACACCAAAGGAAAGAGGAAAAAAAAGAAGTCAGTCGAGTGGACGGAAAGGAAAAAAGGTGAGTGTAAATCTATTGCACTCAGTCCAAAAGGGACAGTCTGTGTTGAACACAGTGGGTAAATAGTAGATATAATTAAATCAGGGTAAAGGAAGCAGCAAAACCAATAAAATAAAGGAAAGGAAAGGAAACAAAGAAAGAGGCAGGAAAACATCCACAACAAAACACAGATCCATAGGAGCATTAGAATCAATTGGCCTTGGGCGTTTCCATTTCCTTTCTTTCTTTTAAAAACCACGTTCTCTTTCTCCCTGTAGCTGAACCTCTATTGTTTATTTTATTCTACTACCACAGGCATAACCACTGGCAATACTAAGAGGTATACCTGACTGGGACGACGACTGCAGCGGTGACTTCGACGACAAAGATACAATCTAATAAGTACCAATAAAAAGAAGAATAAATAAAGTCATTAGTAGGGAATAAAGGGAAAAACCGGTAGTTAGTGGGTATCAAAATAATGGGCTGTGGTGCTAGCAGAGGTGTGGTTTCCTCCTTTATCGGTGTTCATCAGGGTGAGAATGGCTCCAATCAACAGTTCCCAACGAACCTCCCAACTTTTGCGCGGACGAGTGCAAGTAGTACACAAAAGGCAAAAAGAGCATCCCATACCAGCAGTGACGCTGACGGTGATGATGAATTTCTGTCCGACATCACCGTTGGTGCCTCGCAGCAAAGTGTCGGAGGCGAGGCAGCGGCCGCTCCCCATGTGTTGTTTCAGTCGGAAAAACTGACCACTGAGCAGCAGGCGTTGCCCCTCACGATTGAGGAGGATCTCTTTGTCTACGATGACGCCATTGTGTCGAAGGACGAGGCGCAGGCGAAACATTGGCGTATTGAGGGACGCAAACCCCCCGCCGTGATGGGCCGCCGCGTCACGGATAACCGTCCCTCCGGTGCTGGATTTTCCCTCTTCACAGCATCCGGCACTCCCGCCACCACAAGAGGAGAGGATGGGGGTGGTTCGATGAACTTATTTCGATTCACCGACTTTAATGTCGTTGTGGACGAGGTGGAGCTCAGTCGAGATAAATCGAATTATGACACGGTAGAGCGACGGGCATCATTACAGGAAAGCCTCACAAGGCGATCCGTAGGTAACGCGAAGGTAACGCGTACATTCAGTGCTATGCCCAATACAGTCACCGCACTAATACGTAATACTGAGGCATCATCATCAAAGACTTCAAAACGTCCACTGCGTCACTTTACAGTACATACACTTATTGGTCACGCGGCGCGTGTGAAGTGTTTGGCGGTGGCACCTAATGAACGCAGTCTTGTAAGTTGTGCCTGTACAGATGCGTCTGTCACACTACGTGGACTTGCAAGCGGCGCTGAAGAGGGAATCTTTACTGGACACCACGATACCGTTATATGCACAACCATATCTCCCGATGGTAAGTTCCTCGCGACGACAAGCAAGGACCATACACTTACACTGTGGGACGCCACCGTCACAAAATTGCTGTATGTGATAGAACACGACAAGGTTGTCATTTGTTGTTGTTTCAGTCCAGACAGTAGAAGTGTCGTCTCTGGTTGTCAAGATCGTATCTGTCGTTTATGGGAAACACGCAGCGCACAGGAACGATTGGCATACACTCACCACGGCGGTATCATTGTAAGTGTCGCCTATAGTCCCGATGGGAAATATGTCTGTAGCGCCTCCGCAGACAAAACACTGCGGGTATGGTCGACATCATCGGGAAAAACACGCTGGACACTTGAAGGACATGTAGGTATCGTTCTGGCGTGTAGCTATACCTCTGATGGGGCCCATATTGTTAGCAATGATGAGAAATGTCTTTGTGTCTGGTCAACCGAGGATGGATCCCGTAAACTTCGACTCTCTGTGGCGGATGTTATTGGTCTCACACGCCAGCCTGGTCGCGTAGTAAAGCTTGGATGGACACTCTCCTGTGCTGCACCGGGTCCATTTACAGGATATGTTGTGGCAGCATGTACAAATCGTTTTGTGTACATTATTGATATTCAAACTGGAAAGGAATACGCTAGTACTTTCTGTAAAGCACCTGTTTATTGCATGGCAACAGGCCCAACTAGCAAGATTGTTTTAGGTGATAGTTTTGGAAATATATACGCTATGACAATGATGTAGTTCACCTTATTAGTGAATATCAGAAAGACAGATAATCACTAGTTCTTTATAAGATCTTGAGAATGTGAAAAAATATTCGATGTATAACTTGAATTTTTATTGTTTTTATTAATTTGTTTTTCTTTATCATTACTTTATCGCAGACGTATTTCTTTTCGCCGTCTGTTGTTTTTCCTTCATCTTTGTATATTTCTTCTATACTTCTCTTTTTCTATCCCTTCCCCTCCCCCTTTCCACTCACCCACATACCTACGCAAACAAATCAAAAAAAAAAAAATGGCACATTATTTATGCATTTTATCCTCCTGTCTTTTTTCATTTTTGTTTTTTTCCCTTTCCTGGACGCTATTGAACATCCTTCTTGGCATGATCTGCGCAAATCAGTGTGTCCGAGAGAATTGGAGAGGGAACAATACACAATAAAGAGGAAAAGAAGAAAAAAGGAGGGAAGAAGATTGAAGGAGAAAAGGAAGAGCGAAAAACCGAAGCAAATTTTAGATATGGGGGAGTATACCCTGTAGTATTTTTGGATCCAGGTATCTCGTTGTTTTCCTTCTCTTTTATTTTTCTTTAGTTCCGCCCCTCCTTTCACTCTCGCCTCTTGATTGATGATGTTTATGTTCACTTTTTTTTCTATTGTTGCCTTTTACGTACTCGTTCATGATCTCAACGGAGTTTCTACACCGGAGCTTGAACAGAAAGCGGAAAAGTACGTAAAAATCGAAACGAAACAATGACAAAAAAAAAAAAAATGAAGAACAACAACGGTAATTACTAATGTCAGAAGAAGAGAAAGGGAATATCTGAGAGGTTTTGCAAGGAGAGGGGGGGGGGGGGGCAAAAGATGATGGATTGCTTCTTGGAGGTGTACCACTGCCTATATTTCTTTCTACCTCTCCCCCCATTTACATTTCTATAATTACTGTATATATATATATTTCTGTTCATGTGTGCATTTATTAGCGTGGAGAGGGGGGCCTCTTTTCTTGGCATCATTGGAGGATGGAAACGAAATATGTTTGGCCTTATTCCTTTTTTTCTTTCATTTTTTTGTCTGGCATTTACTTCGTTTTAATGCCATAAGTACCTGTTTTATTTTTCGTATATAAATACCACAATGATTATAGACCCCTCTGTTTATATATATTTTTATTTTCATTTTATTTTTATTTGTAACTTTGATGCTGTATGCCTCTCCACGGAGTGGCTAACACATACCAACAAAAGGAAGATTCCATACTGTCGCTTCCACAAAAAGGGGAAAAAAAGGAAGCAGTACACGAAGGTCAAGGGAAAGAAACAAGGCACCCACAAGCCCACTCCCTTGCACCTTATATATATATATCTATATATATATATATATATATATATATATATATATATATATATATATATATATATATAGATACACACACCGAATAAAAAAAGGAAGAAAACATAGGCTCCATACACTACAGAGAGACCCACGGAGCGAACAGGAGAGACTGGTCTTCTTTCATACTCTCTTTGTGTGCCACTTGTACTGAAGGAGGGCATCGTAAGACTTTTTACCTTGTTTATTCGAATTGTGTGCGTATTTTTCTCTTTTGTTTGTGCATTCTTCTGATTAGTTTTTTTTTGTTTTTGCATATATACACATGCGCACTGCACGGGCTTATACCAATATGCCGTCACAAGTACGTATTATAGTTCGTACGAGGCCCACCGACTTTGTGACGAACAACTTTAATGTTATGTCAGAGAATACACTTTGCATTACGCGCCCCAATGGTGATGTGTCCATAGCTACTACTACAAATGCAAATATCAAGACAATTTCACCAGGTGGTACAGGTGTTGAAGATACCCAGACATTTACTGTTGATGCTATATTGCAGAATGCTTCACAGGAGGTTGTATACAACACAGCAGCTTCTGATTTGGTGGAGGCGGTGGTGCAAGGTTTTAATTGCACTTTGCTTTGCCACGGTCAAAGTGGATCTGGGAAGACGTATACACTTTTTGGGGGAAATGCTTTCCCTACACGTGGATGTGTTCCGCGCGCTATCCAGGCTATGTTTGATATGATAAAGCTATCAAGTGAGCGGGAGTTCAAGGTGAGCCTTACCTTTGTTGAGGTGTATGGTGAGCAGGTGTATGATTTGCTTGGCCGTGGCCCCTCTGCGGCTGCCGTACTTGCCGCTGCGACGAAGTTTGGAGGCAGAGAGAGTGGCGGTGCGAATAAGGCCTCTGTGACGATTGACACCAGCGGGGCGGTGGTGCTGCGCGGGGTGGATGAGCGGGTGTGTGGGGGTGAGGGGGAGGCGTTGGCGGCGGTGTTTGAGGGCCTGCAGCGGCGACTGACTGGGGCGAATCCCCTCAACCCGCAGAGTTCCCGCTCCCACGCCGTTCTCACACTCTACGTGGTGAGTAAAAGTCTCATTGACAGCGACGCCGTTGTGCACCACTCGCGCTTCAATTTTGTCGATTTGGCGAGCAGCGACCGGCCACACGCGGCGGGCGACGAGGCGGCCGCCCACGAGACGCGCGTCATCAACAAATCCCTCGCGATGCTTGAGCAGGTCGTCCTCGCCCTCGCCGCCAACCGCCCGCGGCACGTGCCGTACAGACAGAGTAAACTCACAATGCTGTTGAAGGACTCCATCGGCGGCAGCAGCAGAACCACTTTGATTGCAAACATCTGGCCAGAACCACGGCACACAGAGGCAACCATTGCAACACTTAACTTTGCAAAGCGAATGGTGCGGGTGGAGTCTAAACCAGCTATGCATGCCTCCATGAATCCAGAGGCGCAGGTCAAAGTGCTACAGAAACAACTTCTCAGTTTGAAGGCAGAACTGCGTATGCAAGATCAGCTCGCAGGGAGGGAAGCCATCGCCACAGCACCACTTGAAACAGATGAAATTCAAACCGCACGCGAACGAGTAGAGGCATTTATTGATGGAAATATCCCACAAGTCTCAGTGACATGTGTGCGGGAGATGCATGCCTGTTTTCTCGCCTTTAAATCCATCTTGGAGGAACGAGATGCGATCATGAAGGAGATGGAGCATCAGTTGGCAATAACAACACCACGTCCAGGAAGCAGTTCTAGTGCAAAAAGTTCTGCAAAACGTAAATACAGTACGAGACAACATAATAACGCAGAATCGAGGGAAACTATTAGGTATGTGACTAGTACAATGGACCCCTCAACAGGTGTTGGTGTGGGGTCAACAGATAAACTTAGTCCCGGATTGCGAGAAATGTTTCAGCAGCAAAATCGTAGTGTCTCCTTCAGTGCTCATGCAACCCATAATACATCCGCAGCAAGAGGATCTAATGCTGATTACGTTATGACCTCTGCAATGGATGGAACTGTCCCCACCACTGGAACTCCAACAACAGCAACCGCAACCGCAACAACTGCACCTCCACATACCACTACATCCGTATCTCAAAATACAACTGCATCGGCTGCTACTACATCTGCTGCAGCTGCAGTTACAACAACGAAAACGGCAGCGCCAATGACGACCCTCTCACCTCCCACTGATGAGAACTTGAAGGGACGGTCTTACTCACCAGGATCTTCTTATTCCCCTTTAAGGGATACCTTTGATAACACCCTTTCACCTATGGATCAGCATGCTTCTACGGCCCCATTGCCGTCTGTAAAGGGTATTGGGCGGCAAGAAGGTGTTGTACGTGACAAACGTGTGGCTTTTGAAATGTACAAACGAACACCTAATGGAGTTTGTCAACTAGAAGTAATTAACAATGCACAGAAGCTTGTAGCCGAAAAGAATGAGGAAATCTTGCGGTTACAACATAGAATTCAGGAAATTAAAGCTGATATGGAGTCTAATAAGAAGAGCCCATCACCAGGGATGACAACAATAGAAGAACGTGTGACATCACGGTATGGAACATCACAAACAGGACACACATCAATGGAAGTCTCGGAGAACAGTGATGGCGTTAATAATAACAATAATAATAATAATAATAATAATAATAATAATAATAATAATAATAACAATGGCAATGACGGCTCACTTCCACCCAATGTTTTGCATGCTTCACTGACTGGTGATCTTCGCAACATGAAAGCGACTGAAAAGAAGGCACTTCTCTCCTACACTAACCGTGCTGTGACGAGGGCCTTGACAGAACGAGGTGTTCTCGTCAAACAGCTTAACCGACATCGTGAGGCATTTATGAATAATTTTCAGTACTGGTACAAATCTAGCCTACAATCCACAATCTTACCCCAGAGGGTTAAGGTAGAAGCTGACACTGCAGGTTCTGATGTGCTACCCACACTAAAAAGCACCAATTCTTCTTCTGCTCTTACCACTGCTACACCTCGTGTGACAATATTCGCAGAAGGTGATGGCCGTTTTGTAGACGGTGGTGAACAGTTTGAGGCGGCAGAAATGCAAAGACGATTGCAGAAAGACCCCGATGGTGTTGCGTTTTACGCTGCACAAGATCTTGTGAAGAAGAGACTTTCTTCACGTCAGTAAAGTAGTCATTTCTATGCGCTTATATATATTTATATATTTATATATTTATATAAGTTTATGTATACTTTGCCTGTTTCTGTTTTTCTGTGTATTTTGAGTCGGATTTGAGGGAGAAGAAAAGTAGATCTGTGAAGGTGAACAAACAAACAAACAAACAAAAATAGAGACAGATATATGGTGTTCTATGTAAGGAAATATGCATATGGAGAGGAAACAAGGTATACCCCCTCCCCCCCCCAAAAAAAAAAAAACTTAGAACAGGAACTGTTTCTGTTGAATACATGTACAAATTTATGCCCACTCTTCTTTTCTTTGTGTACGATATGACAAATAGAGTAAAGAGTGAAAGAACAAATGTTGGCGATGATTATGCTTCCATAACATTTCTTTTTTGTTTTTGTTGTTGTTTTTTTCTTTTGTTTTTTTTTCACTCCTTCTGCTGGTCTGTCTCTCTGACGGTCTGCTTTTCTGTAGACCTTTGAGTTTCTCCTGGCCAATTGTTTCTATTTTTTATTATCTTCTTATTTTTTTTGTCTTTTTATGCTTGATCTACATGGAAGGGTACTTTTCTGGTTACACCCAAACTGTTGCCATTCTTACAAGAACGGAGGAACTAAAGGTTTGCTATAGTAGAGTAAGAAAAAGAAAGGTTGTGTGCTTTCGCGTGCAACTTTTTGTTACGAGGCGGTTAAGCAATCAAAGAAAGCGAAGAAAATAGAATTGCAAAGGCAACAAGAGCAAGAGCAAGACCAAGAACACATAGAGAGAGAGAAAGAAAGAAAGAAAGAAAGAAAACGATATATATATATATATATTTCAAGATATGAACGTCACACCGGTGCTAGCAAAAGAAATTGTGAAACGATTCCGGAAACAGACTGGCGGCACGTCAACTTCAACACTCACACCAGAGTTTGCTGCATTTGCTGTGCGTCTCTCACTTCTTGGCTCAACGAATAAAGATGAGAAGGGAAATGTGGCTGAGACTCCAGAGGCAATTGAAGCGATGGCGGAAAATCTCTCAAAATACTTTGCCACATGCTCAACAAATGTGATGGCGACACTTTCCTTGCAGTGTCAGACAGCAGGATTGCGTGCTAATTTTATGAATAAACGCCGTACCGAGCAGGTGAAGCAGGAAGCTGTCACTATGCGTCTTATGGGATCTCTCTGTGAGAATTCTACACGAATGCCAGAAGAGATGCTCAGCGAGATTGCATTCTTCATTTTGCACCGTTACGGACAACTGCGTAGCACTTCTGAGGGAGATGTGACCGTCCGCAAAGAGACTGTAGCCACACTAAACGGCGTGTTGCCACGTGCACAAGTTCGTGCATTTGCCAATCAACCAGCTGAAGAAAAGCGGCGTCAATTGGAGGAGTTGCGTCGTATTGTGTGGGGTATACGACTGTATAATATGGAGGAGGGACGCACAACTGGTGCCGGTCTCATCGTCCTGCATGATACCGCCGCTTCTACGTTATCGGAGTTGCAGGAACGCATCACGCAGGAACTGCAGAAAGCCTCTGCGGTGTGTTCGGATTATGTTGCGTTTCTGCGCTCGCCGTCGGCCGCTGTTGGGAGTACTGAACGACAGGCATTACGCGAAGAATACCACCGCGCCCTCCAGTTATTGCTTAATCTCCGCATTGCAGAAAAACGCCTGGCTGATCTCGCAAACATCATCCATGGCGAACATCTGCGCGCATATGACACAGCTTTAGCAGAACTACGGGCAGTACTTGGTACAACTTCTATGCGATCTGACGGTGTTACACTCCACAGTAGTGTGCCAAAGCGTACTGTCTATCCAAAATTCATTGCCCTCGCCGATGCATACGAGGAGACGGTGCAAAGCTTTGAGACGTTTGGGGAGATACGCGCCCTTGTTGATCTCTCACTTTCACTTGGTACAGTGTCATCCCCCTCATTACCGCCAACACTTCTGGAGCAGGCTCTCGCAGGAGCGAAGGGTGAGACAGCAACGGATCATGATGCTACAGCGGCGTACATCACCTCACTTCACGCATCACCGAATGCACTTTCGTATATTGCAAATTCAGCAGAGCTAAAACAGCATCTTGCGTCACGAGCACTGCATGGTCTGTGTCCGGTATGCTTGGTAGAAGATGGTATTTGCGTTGAAGGGAAAGAAAGCGAAGAAGAAAAGGCGTTTGCAGGATTTCTTGTTCAACCAGGAGAGGACGGCAGCAAGGGTAAGTGGTACGCTTTCTGCTCAGATACTGCCCTTCGCCGTTTTGCAGCATCGCCGACAAAGTATCTGGATACTATCTTGCACATGGCAGAAGAGGACATGGTACTTGTTGGTCTCCTGGATATGTATGATCAACTTCCACGTGAACTCTACATACGCGGTACACGTAAATATGAACCCCGTGTGTCTGCGTTAACAGCAGCAGGAGGAGTCGTGAAACGTCATGATATGTCCACGCAAACAGGTCAAATTGACCCTTACATGGATCATAACTACCGCTGGAATGAGTGGGACCTGCGTCGTCAGGCACTAAAACTTGTAAACCTTCTCAACATGCGTACACACTCTACACAGACAATTGCATCTCACTTTCGCCGAGATAATGCTACACAAGTTCGACCACCACGAGATGATGAAACACAGACTATGCAAAATGCCGCAGTTCAACCACCTCGAACAGTACAGTACCTTAAAGGTCTTCGTGGTACAAAAACCTCTGCGATTGAGACGGTTCAGAAGACCTTTTTATACTAGGTTTCTAACGGTATCAGTAGTGACGCTTCAATTGGAAAATTTCAACATTTGATGTACGGTACAACTCACCATCAGAAGAGAAAAAAAATGGATTGATGCAATAGATGCATTTCCACTTCATTTCTTTTGGTGTTTTTTGCTTGTTTTTTGCTCCCTCACCCCACCATTTTTTTTTATTCCCTCCACTCTGTAACGGCTCTGTTCTTTTTTATTTTTACTTTGTTTCTCTTTCTCTTTACTTGTTTTTTTCTTTTTTCCTAAAACAAAGATTGAGAAATTATGTCCGTGAAAACTATTGAGCAACGTTTGGTGGAGAGGTTTCTGCGGTATTCCGCTATAAGCAGCCAAAGTAACCCTTTGAATATTGGTAATTGTCTACCGACCTCACCAGGACAGCAGGAGCTTGCTGAACTTATTGCAAGTGAACTTCGTTCAGCTGGTCTCGATGACGTTCTGTGTGATGAACATGCTACTGTGACAGCAGTGCTACGGGGTAGCAAGAAGGATTGTCCGACTGTTGGGTTTATTGTTCATCTTGATACGGTGGACGTTGGTTTAAGTCCTGTAGTAAAGGCACAGCTGCTCCGTTACGAGGGTGGTGATGTTTGTTTAAACAAGGAACAAGATATTTGGCTGCGTGTGGCCGAGCACCCGGAGATTGAACGCTATGCCGGACAAGACATTCTTTTCAGCGATGGCACAAGCGTTCTTGGCGCCGATGACAAGGCGGCTGTAACAAATGTGATGGAGATGGTTACTACACTACAGCAGCAGAAGGAGGAGCACGGTGATGTTATCATTTGTTGCGTGCCTGATGAAGAGATTGGTCTTCTTGGGGCCAAACATCTTGACATCCACTCACGCTTCAACGTGGACTTTGCCTATACGATTGACTGCTGTGAGTTGGGTGAGGTGGTGTTTGAGAACTTCAATGCCGCCAAGGCGGAGATCACCTTCACCGGCGTCACCGCCCATCCCATGTCTGCAAAGGGAGTGCTGGTGAACCCGCTGCTGCTGGCCGTCGATTACATTTCGCGGTTTGACCGGGCCGAGACACCGGAGCAGACGGCGGGCCGCGAGGGGTATTTTTGGTTCGCCGACATCCGCGCCAACCAAAACGAGGCGGTGCTCGGCGCGATGGTGCGGGAATTTGACGAGGCGAAGTTCGCCGCCCGTCTGCAGGCATTACACACCGCAGCAGAAACACTCCGCAGCGCACATCCCACCGCCCGCATCGACGTGAAGGTGCAGCCGCAGTACCGCAACATCGCCGCCACACTCGCGGGCGAAGGCGGCACCACCGCCGTCGAAGTGCTGCGCGCTGCGATGCGGGCCGCAGGTGTGACGCCCAAAGAAACGCCCATGCGGGGCGGAACAGACGGCGCCGCACTCGCAGCCCACGGCCTGCCAACACCAAACTACTTCACGGGCGCACACAACTTCCACTCCAAGTTCGAATTCCTCCCAGTTCCCGCTTTTGTGAAGTCCTACGAGGTGACGCGGCACATTGTCTTTGAGACAGCAAAGGTACAGAGGTCAAAAAAGGAGTGAGTCCATGGGGGTCTGGTGGGGGGCAGGATCGTCTTTGAACGTAAGGGACATGTTGGTAAAACTCTTTTTTCTGCCTTGTTTTTCCCCCATCCTTTTTTTTTCTTTCTGCGCGAGTGTGCATCTCTCCCTCTCTCTCTCTCTCTCAGAAAACCACATAAATACACATTTTTCTTTCCCTTGGTGAAAATCAATGAATATTGCTATCGCAAAACGAGACAAAAAAAAAACTCTCCCATAAAGTGAAGGTAGGGTTGTGAAATCAAAGAAAAAAAACATATGAACTCATACAGGGATAGCTCCACGAGTCTTCATTGTTGGTTTTTTTTTTTAGATTTTATTTCTATCTTTATCATGTTTGACAATACGAGAAGTTTTATTTCCTTTGTTTTTTACACGTTACTGCACTTATATTTAGTCGAAAGCAAAAAGAAATACCATTGAGTGGTGTTTGTTTGTTGTATTTTCAAGTCTTCCCCCCTCTCTCTATTGCTCGAATCCTTTTTTGTGACGAGGCAAGAAAAGAAAAACAACATATTTATCGCAATCTGCGCTCTGTTTCATTGTATCGTTCTGCACAATAGCTATTGCTCTTACCACAATCCTTCATAGTAGTGTTGGAGGGTTTTGATGCACTTAAAAACAAGATAAGGTGCTTTCTTTCCGTTTTATTTTTCTAATTTTTATTTTTATTTTCCTTCAACTCTCTGTGTTTCGATTTGTCATATCCAGAGGAGTGTTGCGCCGTGAAGTCAACAAGAAGTGTGCAGCTCAGTAGGTGAAACAAAAGGCGCTTCGAGAGACACAGAAAACAAAAACAAAAAACAGCAACAACAAGAAGAAAAAAAACAAACAATAAATAAAAGTGAAACGAGAAACATAACACAAGAGCAATGGCGGACTCATGTGTTTCTCTGAATTCTCTGACGCCTCTTGATCTTAAACAGTTATCAAGGCAACAGAAGCGTCAACTTTTGCAGAAGCATCGTGAGTGTCAAACACGCAATGCTAACGTTGTTTTTCTTCTAGGAACGGATCTTCTTGCTGGTGGTACTAGTGGCATCGGTGAGGTGGAGCTGTTATCCATCTATGAGCAAATTCTTATCGCGGCGTTGGACTGCGGTCGTGTGGACACTGCACGACACTATCTCTCCTTGCTCCAGAAGCGTTTTGGCAAACAGTCGGTACGTGTAAAACATCTTGAGGGCTTATGTTTGGAGGCAGAAGGAGCTACAACAGCTGCTGAGCAACTGTACCGTGGAATCCTTAAGGATTGCCCAACAGATGACTTCCCTGTAAAGCGGTTAAGTGCGATATTTAAGAGTGAGGGAAAACTCAAGAAGGCTATTGAGGTACTGGAGCAGCAACTTGTGTACACAGATGAGAATGGAGAAAAACACAAATATTTGGAGTTGCATTGTGGGGATAGTGTTCCTGCTTATCGTGAGCTATCTAATCTTTACTACTTGTGTGATGACATTCCGAAAGCGCTTTACTATGCTGATGAAGCAATGTTATTTACCTCCAATTCATACCTTTCTCATACCCGCATAGCAGAACTGTGTTACATGTTGGGTGACTACAATCGTAGTCTCGTCGAATACGCACAGTCACTGCGGCTTAATGATCATGCAAACAACAGTCGTGCGGCATATGGATTATGGGTGACGGCGAATGAAGTGGTGAAACAAGCGAAGGCCCCACCGCGACGGGCTGGAGGTGAACAGTCAGTAGAAGAGGCACTTGAACTGCGGTCTTGGGCAGAGAAGAAGCTACTGCAGATGTACGAGGGTAGTCCGATGCTCTCGGCGGTGGAGGCAATGCTGCAGCGTGAGGCGTGAAGCAGAAAACAACAACGGCAGGAGAAACAGAGAGAAAAAAAAAGAGAGAGTGAGAAAAGAAACGAAGGGAAATGAGTCACAGTGTGAAGGATGAAGGAAACATGGAAAAAAAAAAACACGAAAGAAAATCGGAATAAGTGAAGGGGAGGAAGAAAGAATACACAATGGAGTATTAGAAAAGGAAAAATAAGTTGGTGCAAGGGATAGTTCAGACAAGTATATGATGGTGATTTGTGTGGAGGATGTGGATACAAGTACATACATTCTCTTTTTCTCACGTAATACGGGAAAAATTACTCATACGGAATCCCCCCAATAAATAAGGGATTGTGAAATGCTTGATGGTGTCGAAGAAACATTGCGCTGACCAATTTGAAACTAAAGTGGATTAGTAACAAGCAACCAAAGAAAAGAAAAGAAAAAAAAAACAAAAAAAAAAATAGCTATGTGTTCAGTGTTTCTTTCTTTACTGTTTGGCACATATATTCTCAGTACTTTTTTTTTCTTATTTCCACTACGTTACTTTTCGTTTCGTTGATCATTCCACAACGCCAAAACTAATAAAAACAAAATAAGGCTATGTAGTTACTCTGCACAACTCATATTGGCAGGGGTTTACGTCGTTTCTATTTATTATTTTCTTTTTCCCTTTTCTCCTTCTTTTACTTTCGCATAAGAAGGCCGCTGCGGGGAAAGGAGAAGAGACCTCCTCACTCCTCACTCCTCACCACACCACAACAGAGTTGTAGAGGTGACAGCAGTGGCTACAAGGTGCTGCTCTCACAAACAATGATGAGCGAATCGAGTGTATTGGGAAGTGTGACGGGAGAGAAATCGTCATCTTCCGCTGTCATCTATACACCAGTAGACTCTGTTAATGTCTCTCCATCTGTATCGCCTGCTCCTGTCCCTGTTCCTGTTTCTGTCCCTATCCCTGCTCCTGCTCCAGTTGCAAAAGCAACAACACCAACAGCACCACCAGCAGCAGCAGAAACTAGAGCTACAAGAGGAGCAGCATCATCAACGGCTGCTGCATCAGTGCCTGCACCATCTACCCGCAAAGAAAAACGGAGTGCTGAGGCTGTTGTTGCAGCTAGTGTGCGTGGAACGGTGGAGTACCGTGCAGCATGGGATGTGGAGTTATGGAAGGCTCTTCAGGCAGCGCGACTCCAACGTCAATTAGAGGAACAAAAGAAAAAGGCTCTTGCGGCACTCGCAAAGTTTATCAAGATAAGGGAGCAACAGGCTGTGGCAAACTGTGAGATAAAGGAGCGTGACCTCGTCCGTAGAGAACAGCGGGTTGCGGAGGAGGAAAAACAAATAGAGCGGCGAAAATGGCGACTGACGGAGATGGAGAAGGATCTTCGTCAGTTGCGACAACAATTGGCAGACGCACGGCGGCGTTCGGAAGAGGACGCGATGTTAGAAGTGCAGCGCGCGAAGGAGGACGCCGCACATGCCGTCGCTCTGCAGCAGCAACGCGTGCAGGCCGCTGAAGCACAGACACAACGTGCGGAGGAACGATTGCAACAAGCACAGCGGGACTACTTGGCGCTATCGGAGGAATTCCATCGCTTTCGCACACGCGGACTCACGGCACCGCCGGAGAGTATCACAAGTGTGGAGAGTCGTCTCCGTGCGGAGTTTGCGGTGGAGCAGCAGGCGCTGCAGGACCGACTGGAGCGGCGTCACAAGGATAATGAACATCAGATGTTGCAGCGCTGCCGTGAATTGGAGGAGGAAAACAGGCGCCTCACAGCATTAGCCACAAAGCGCAGAGAACAGCTGCGGCGCACCGCAGATGATCTGGCGCAATTGAAACAGGTAAACAACTCGCTTGAGGAGCGTCTGCAGCGACTTTCCTCAGCCGCACCACCAGCCGCAGCAGAAGATAGTACTGCAGTTACTGGTGGTAAAAGGAAGCGAACCGTTGGGTTGAAAGATGGTAATATAGTTCGGGAGACACAGGCTGTCAATGTGGCTTCGCTCGTAAAAGAGATCGAGCGTCTCCGTCGGGAGCGGCGTACAATTGTAGAGGACAGCGCGGGTGCATTAGATGAGGACAGTGATGTAGTACGCTGTCTCGATGCAAGAATTAGCGACATGGTGCGGGAACTCCATGCACAGAATCAGGAGGTGCAGCAAGTGGTTGGATGAGTGGTTTCAACGGAAAAACACCATCAAAAATAGAAGCAAAATAGAAAATTTATTCCATTATGCTCATTTCATTTCCCCCCTCACTTTTTTTTTCTTTTCTTTGTATGTACCTGTGTCTGTTTCTGTGTCTGTGTCTGTGCTTTTTGTTTTTATTTTGACATTCTGTTTGTAAAGGAGCGGTTTGTATCTTTAAACGTTTCTCCATCTTTATTTATATTGCCCCCTTTTTTACCTCTCACCACCTTCTATAATCATTTAACGACACACGCTAAAAAATTATGTGATGTGTACAGATTTAAAGTCATCGGTAAGGGAGCCGGATGCATGCAGCTAAACTCGTCTGAATCCTTCTTCAAGTCTGCAAAATTTAGACGTGGTGTGCTGGATAACGCCGAACAAATTACCGATACTGACGCTACAAGGAGGGAAAACACTGAAAACGAGAAGAATGCTTATGCTGATAATGCCCAACCACTTTTTATCCCTATAGGAGAAGTTGTAGGAGCAGTAGCAGCAAAAGAACTGCAACCACCTGTTCTAAAAAATTGCGAATGGCGTACTTACCCTAAAGTACCGTATTACGCTGTAATTCAAGGTCTACAGCTTTCAATAAATGTGGCTGGTCCTTCAGAAGACATTGATAATGATTTAAATAGTGCTACACTGTTAAATTCCCTCCCGGCGCTACAGTCTCTTCTACAGGATGCTGCAACAAAACATGGTTGTATTTTCTATTTGAGTTCATTGAAGGGGAGTTTTAATACGCTTCTTTACCCGTTACATACTGGGATGAATAACACCACCGCTTCGGTACCTACCAGTTCTCCTACTGCTACTGCAGAATTGGATTATGGACTATATCTACAAGCTTTACATGATGGTTTTAGACGTTTTACTGAGCTACGGGATGAGTGCTGCCGCGTATCCTCTTCACTCTCTCCCTTATCCTCTGATTTGTGTACACATCACATCTTCCTCGTACGTATCATTGATCATCTACGATTGAAGGATGTGATAGGATTGTTAGCAGTAGAGAATGCTCGCTTATGTTTATGCCTTACAGCATCTTCAAAAGTGACCCAACTATACTTTACGCAACGAGCACAGGACATTGGTATTGAGTTGGAGTGGATACATGGTTCTACACTATTGTCAGAACCACTTTCACTATCAATAACAGATGTTAATCCTGTTTTTGCTCTCTGGGATATCTTTGCGAATATGCCACTCCACACCACTCTGTATGAGACGAGCGGTAATAATGCTGCATGGACCCTTGGTAATAGTACTGCCGATCAATTTTTAAGACAGGTGAATGTAACTATTTTATCTTCACTGCAATTCTTTGGAAGCGTATCCTATACGCCTGTACTACGACTGTGCGAAGTGGGTCAAATGGGAACGGGTGGTAAGCGACTGCTGTGGTCGTTGGTTGGAGCCACACGAGTTGTGCTACCGCAGTTCTTGGCGGGAATTGTGAGTGCTCTTGTGGAGAGAAGCCCTGTGGACTGTTTCGAGCTTCGCTTTGCATATGATTCTGGAGGAGCAGTGGCAGGAACTGCAGCGGCGGTAGGAATATACGCTGCAGATGATGCGAGACGTGGAGTGAGGTATGTGACAGGGCCTCGTCATGGTGTTGTACAACAAAAAAGTTCTGTTTCTTCTTCTGTTAGTACTGCCGTATTCCGCGCCTTCAGTCGCCTCAGTGCTGAGGCCTGGCTTTCTGACGGTGATCGTCACTACTACGCTCTATTCCTTGACGATGATCCGGTACCACTGGAGTGTGAGTTTGTTGTGGATTCCTTGCGCTACTCTCGTCGGCTAGGGAAACCATTCTTACAAATGAACGGAAAGCAGGAGCAAAAGATTCAGCACCAGTTGTTTCTACAACCTTCACGTTGGGGATGTTGTTTTCAAGTGGTAAATCATGTGGAGCAGGTTTTGGTAGACGACGAGGAATGAATCACCATGATTTATTTCAACCATACAGCTCAACAGAAGGTTTTTTTTTTCTTTCCTTTTTGAAAGATTTTTCTCATATTTGGAATAGCCATGTCTGGACGAGATATCCCTCGACTCCTTGTTTTCCTCTTTTGTCTCTTGTTTTTTCCCTTTCTTTTTCCCATACTTAGATTTCTTACTTATTAGCAGCCATTTATCTTCCCTCTGCACTCCCTCTCCTGTGGGATCGATGAGAACCTCTACCTCTACCACAACCACCACCAATACCCCACCCGTGTTGCTCCTGTTATTATTACTGTTGCTGCTCGTGTGTCACACACCACAGGGAGCTGACGGTCATGTGCACATTATTGTAGACGTTGAAGGAACTGTCGAGGATTATGCCGCGCTTACAACAATTGTACAAAGCCCTGTTTTCCGCAGCCAACTGACACTCGTCACTGTCGCCGGTCTCACCTGGGGCCACGCCACAACCGTCGCCCGCAACGTCCGCCGGTTTCTCGCGCTCGCCCGCCTCGATGATGTTGTGGTTTCTATCGGCGTTCATAACGCTGCAGTCGACGCGTACGATGACGTGCGGATCCGCGGTGGATGTTCTCGCAGCGGTGGATTTCCCGCCACACCACACGACGCAAAGAAACGCGGGATGAAGTACTCACGTGCGGACGTCACAAGCTCATTCGGCGCAGCCTACTCACTCCCACTAAATTCATACAATATTAGGGTGAACGCTTCAGAGGCGCTTTACCATGTCGTCAGTTCAATGGCACTTAGCGATACCCTAACGTATCTCGCGTTTGCCGGTAGTTCTAATGTGATATCAGCATTGAATTACATAACGCAGCACGACCCTGGTCGACTGCAGCAATTTCGTCAGGTAACCATGGTACATATATTTGAAAAGGGTTACAGTTTGGCTGTGGATAATGTGACTACAGCGCAACTGCTAGGTGATGCTTCATTGCGATACGTCGTGTATTTACCTTCTTTTTATGATCCTGCTGTTACCTTTTCGTTCAGCACGTGGAATCAATTCACTACAGTATCAAAATGGCAAGGGGTATCTGCAGTAGTTGCATGGCTTTACAATGCATGGTTAGCGAAGAAGGGGTTTATGGAGTCTCGAGACTATGATGTTTCTGGTGATGATCCAATTATGACATTCTTCAGGGAACGCGGACCGGCGAGCAGTCTTGTGACATTATGCGCTCTGGATGCCACTGTGAGGACAAACTGCCTCAAATACCGTACATCATTGTCACGAATATCCCTTCAATCTGGAGGCCCTTCAGAAACCACAACAGAAGGTACTGAAACCCATTATATTTCTGGAAATAACGTGACTTGGCCCTTATATCTTCTGGCGACACCAGGAAATAGTGATAACGCTACAAGATTCATTCTTTCACAATCTGCAGACGTTCCGAAGCCAGCAGGTGGTACCCCACTTGTGAAGGTTTTTTGGTCCGTGTGGTTAGACCTTCTTCAACTATAGGCTGATGAATATATATATATATATATATATATATATACGTGTTGTGCATTTATTTACGTGTTCGTGTTCTTGTTTTTTCCTTCTTAGTTTTCTTATGCGTTGTTTTTTTTTTCTTCGTGTTGCGAACCTTTCTCATGATTCATGTAAATCTGCGTTTATTTTTTTTTCTATTAGCGAAAACGCAAGTTTTTGCTTTTATCTGTGATTCTATGTTTTATTCTTTTATCCAATTTTTTTCTTTTCCCATACACACGCTGTTTTTCTTCTTGCTGAGGAGGGGATATCGCCGTAGGGGAGAAAAGAAAAAAACCTAAAAATGGGCGCTTGGCTCTCTCGGTTAAAAGCCGCATTGGGCTTAGTGCCAACTGATAAAAAGATCCGTGTGCTCATATTAGGCCTCGACAATGCGGGGAAGACATCCATCCTGTATCACCTGCAACTTGGAAATGTCGTGTCTACCGTTCCCACAGTTGGTTTTAACCTGGAAACGATGCACTACAAGAATATATCGTTTGAGGTATGGGATCTGGGAGGTCAAGCGAATATAAGACCGTTCTGGCGTTGTTATTTTACTGACACAGACGCTATTATATATGTTGTGGATAGCGTTGATAAGGATCGTATGGGTGTCGCCAAGCACGAGCTGTACAACTTACTAGACGAAGATGAGCTGCGTGATAGTTTGCTCTTAATATTTGCCAATAAACAGGATATGGTGGGCGCGGCAAATGAAACTGAGATTGCGCAACAACTGGGAGTGGCGTCATTGACTAGTCGCACCTGGACAATTGTTAAGAGCAGCGCGAAAACCGGTGAGGGGCTTCTTGAAGGAATGGATTGGCTTTGTGATCGACTGCGCGAGCGCGGGACTGTCACCAGTACCACATAAGGTTCTTTGTAGCAAGTTATGTTTTTTTTTACCCTATATGATTGATGGGCGAATGTGTCAGTATTTTTCCCTGTTTTCATATATATATTTTATCTATCATCATCATTATTCTTCCCCTGCTTCATACTATATTTGCAAGTCAAATAGGAGTGAGGGGAAACACGTACAATAAGTTTTCCATCTTTTCTTTAACTTGCTATGCTCTTTTGGTTTTTTTTTATTGTTTCCCATCTTTTATTTTTTACTTTTTTTTTTGTTTCCGTATCGCATGAAATATAGCGGTAGCAACGTATCTTGTAGAGGTGCATCAACTTTCCTTAGACACCTTCTGGCTGTATAGGATACAGTCAAGGGGGCTCGCAGTCAGAAGAGCGCGTCTGTCTGTCTCCCTTTTTTTTTCTCTCCTCCCCTTTTTGTGTGTGTGTGTGTGTGCACCCAAGCGCAAAGAGGTTTGGAGAAAAAGGAAGAAAGGGCAACAGCAGGTAAAAAAGAAAGAAATAAGAGGGAGGGAGAAAGAGAGAAAAAGAAAGAAAAATAGTGGGCGAGAGTTTAGAGAACCAAGTATAGATATATGGATTTTCATGCGTTGCAGTCAACACTAAGTGGGGTGCGGACCTCTTCTACGTTGTCTAAAGCGCTAACATTTGATCAGCACTATGAACTTTTAGAAGAAATTGGAAAAGGGGGTTATGGCACTGTGTGGAAGTGCTGTCGACGGCATGATGCGCTGAAACGGCCTTATGGTGTTAAGATTATTAACAAGCCTCAGGCTGGTGCCAGGGGACTAAAAGAAGTGATGGGTGAAGTGGAGACGATGAGTCTACTGAGTCACCCAAATATTGTGCGATTAGAAGAGACTTTTCAAGATGATGAACACCTGTGGATTGTGATGGAGTATATGCCGGGTGGAGAATTACAACGCGCTCTTCGACGTGATGGTTACTTTAGTGAATCACAGGCCCGTCGTATCACAACACAGCTGCTTCTCGCATTGGAGTTTATTCATCAAAAAGGAATAGTTCATCGTGATTTGAAGCCTGAAAATTGTCTTCTTAGTGAAGGTGACTTGGTTTGCAAAATATCTGACTTTGGTTTTGCTGTTCTTGTAGGTTCTGATCAGTGTCTAATGTCTTTCTGCGGTACCACCGTTTTTATGGCACCAGAAATATTCAGTGACACAAGCTACGGTAAGCCAGTAGATATGTGGGCTCTTGGGGTAATTGTTTACCTTATGATAACTGGCGAATATCCTTTTACGGGGCGAACGTCAAAAGAAGTTACTGAGGCAATTTGTGAAGCGCGATATGATCTTAGGACTGAAAAGCTTAGTGAAGCTTCTTCTGCGTTGCGAGATTTTATACCCAAACTTCTTGAAATAGACCCTAATCGTCGTTATAGCGCACGAGAGGCGTTAAAACACCCTTGGATAAAAGCTGGGTTAAATATGAATAATTTAGGTGTAGAACAGCAGGAGCAAAAAAAGCGTGGAATGCGACCACGTAGTATTTTTCGTAGTGCTGTTATTTCCATAATGGCGGCACACCGTTTACGCTACCTTCATCGTTGTCGTGTACTTGAAAAAAATGGATGTGGTGGGTGTAGTGTTCTTCGTAACTTTCGCTACGCTGTCTCTGGTGTGTATGAGCCTCCTCGACCGGCACTTGACTGCGGCGGTATGTTTGTGCGGAGTCCGCGAGGGGTGAGTTTCCTCCTGCCGATGGTGGAAGTGAGCCGGACGTTGGAGTCACTCGATCTCAGCGGGAACAACATTGACAGCCTCAGTGTGTTTCAGCAACTCATGAAGGCCGTGGCGCAGCACCCGTCGCTGCTCTCGCTGAATTTGTCCGGCAATCCCATTCCAGCACTCGCCGGCCGCGGGCTGCTGCGCCTCTCACGGAACCCGCAGTCCAAATTGCAGCATTTGGCCCTCGACGGCACTCTCATCTCAGCAGAGACAATGGCGCAAATAGCCGCCGCACTGAAGGAGAAGGCAGCCAACGCCCCAGCAGCCGTCTTCACACCGCAGTTGGGCACACCACCACATATAACATCACCGACAACAACAACAACAACAGCAACCACGTTGACAACACCTACAACCACAAACCCAACGGTCAATACCACAAATGCACGTCATTTGGAAAATGCAACCCCGGCTCAACTGAAAAGTATTCGTACCCATGGTGCTAGTCAACGTTTTGTTGTGCAGTCGCCATTATCTAGACTACGGGGAACACAAGGACCAGTGCGGCGGCTTCCCCCAATCAACTCTACAAAGCAGCGTTCAGAGAAGTAACGCGTTGACATATTGCCATCCCCAGCCTTTTCCCATTACACCCCCCACCCACACGGTTGCATACTGTAAAATGTTTTTATTGTAGCATTATCCCCTTCTGTAATCAGGTCCGTGGTATTTACATACTTGATAGCTACTGTAAATCGACGCGGTTGGCAGTGCTGATAGAGGGAAAAACTCCCAGAAAGGCCAATTTAGACTCGATGCAAAAGAGATCCTCATTTTAATGAACTTCAATAACTGAAGTAGCACTTGTAATAATAAAAAAAAAACTGTTATTCTCTGTTCTCATCTTTTTTTTCTCCCATTTTTTGTTGTCATCTTTTTTTTTTTGTTTTCCATCTAATTTTTTTTCTTTCTTGTCTTACTTACATCCACAAATTCGTTCACACTCAGGCATTTTATTCCTCTTCTTTAAATTAATAGGGAAATCACCTTACTGACGGCATCCACATTGGTAAGGAATCATAATATATATATATATATATATATATATATATATATATATATATTTGTTTCCACTAGATAGGCAAGTAACAGTGAGAATAATGGAGGCAGCCTCATCTTCTTCTAGCTCCGCGCTGGTTATTTGGGGTAGCACAGGAAAACGACTTCAGTTCACGCGACAAGAACTCCAGATGCCAGAGAGCGTCAAGTCAAAATCAAATTATCACTTTTTTGAGAAACAGTGGGATACAGTGGTGGGATTCTGGATGAATCGTGTTTTAAAGGAGGCGGCATTGCAGCATATGACCGTAGATGACATTGTACAGTGTATCGTGAACGACATTGAGAGACGATGGGAACAGCGAAAGAAGGAAAAGACATTATATAAGAAAAGGAAACGTTTACTTGATCGTGACAATATAACTGCTGCTGGTATGCCTTCTCCGCATGTTTTAATCACTAACTTTGTTTCGCTTAACACGTATCGGGAACTTGTATCTAAAGATAAGTTACAAGAACTGTTGTTGTCAGTGATTGAAAAGGTGGAAGAAGTAGCTAAGGAAAAAATAATACATCATGCCATTCTTCTGGATGACAGTGAAGAAAACAATGATAATCATAATAACGATAGCAACACCAGTCAGGGTGAAACAGATAAAGGTGAAGAGCCAAATAAGAAACAGAAACTTGAAGAAGGAAGTCAGTTGATATTTGATGACCACGTGGCAATTGTGTGTACACTGTCCTCAGAAGTGAAGGCAGCCAGCGTAGTTGCTGAACTGCATGGTAGCAAATTTGATTCTCGGGTAGTTATGTGTCGATTTTACGACTTGTAAATTTTGTTTGATTATTGTCCTTACGTATTTTTTTTTTTACTTTCTTCGTGTATGCCTCTTTCCTTCTTCTCTTACTCGTTCTTTTGAGTGGGTATGCATATATTTTTCTTTTTTGTATTATTTGTTTTTGCGTTTCCCTCTATTTCTCTTTTATTATTATTATTTGCTCCCCACATGCATAAACACAAAAACACACACATAAAGAAAGTAGTATATATATATATATATATACTATAAATATATACTTGTGTGTGTGTGTTTAGTTTAGGGATGCGTGCGTTGAGACGCCGAGTGCGTTGCGCTGTGTCGCCATCGAGCAACGACCAGCTAGTCGGGACTACAATAACAATAATAATAACAACAACGACAACATCTGTACGCTGCGCATCTACTGGTGAACATCACAGTTACCGCCCGGGATGTATTGCCAAACTCCTACGCAGCGTCTATGTTGCCATTACACCTCACGGCCTTCACCGGCGAGTGGCGATGAATCTGCAGGCCCGTATGGAGCGAGTGCAGGAGTTAGAGAGAGAACAGCTGTGGCTGCAGCAGCACGGGTCTCCACTGCGGGTGATGGGCCTGCCTGAACACGCAGAGTTAACGGAAGTGCGGGCGCGTTATCGTGATCTTGTGATTGAAACACACCCTGACACAGCGCAGGGGGATGCGAAGGCGCAATATGACATGGTGCAGACAGCGTACAAAATGGCAACTTCTCCCACAAGTCTGTGGCACCAAAACGGGTCTGCGCCTGCGCTCTATCGTCATCTTGTTGGTTCCTCTTCTACTGCAACACGGCGTGTGACAGTTTTTGCCCTTTTTTCATACTGTGTAATGGGGATTATTGGTATTATTTTCTCTGCTGTAGTGGTGCGGCAGTCGCTTGAAGTGGCACTGCGTTTATTTGATCCCGAATTCTACGTTTTCATGATTGCACAGGAGCAGGACGAGCAGCGGCGGCGTCTCGCTGGTGAGACTGTAGATACAGACCCTAAACGTTTAGCACCAACAGCGGTGAAACGAATGCTCTTCCCGGGTCGATTTATACACAATAGCAGTAGTAGCAACAGCAACAGTAATGATACAGATACAGCATGAGAGGATATATGGTTTCTCTGTTCTTTGTTTACCGTTGGCGGTAAGGGGAGAGAAAAGAACTCATCTTTCTCGGCGTTATTCCCCCTCATCATTTTTTGTTTTCTTCTTGCTTTTACTGATTGTTTATTGTTTTATGTGTTATTTTTCCTGTTATCAGTTTTTACCGTTTTTCTTTTTTCTTTTTCCTTTTTTCTTTCTATTGGTTTCTTTATAGGAGTTCTTCTTGACGTGCGTTAGGGCGGTGACGCTGGACCAAAGATAAATACACGGTCACACACAGAAAAAGAAAAACGAGTGAGGTACACAATAAAAAATCGAGGGACGGAGTCGTAGAGAGGTGAACAAAACATTAATACTAAAAAATAAAAAAAGAAATCAAATCTAACAAAGACAGCTTAAAAAAAAAAGCAACATAATGGACACCCCTGTGAAGGAGCCACACTTCTCTTGCCTGCCTAGCTCGGATTCCCTAACATCACCTGTGGGTTTATTGCCTAATAACCCCGAAAGTTTTTCTAGTTTCAGTGATTGCGGAAAGGCGAGTAAGAGTGAAGATACATTTATAGTAGGTGAGTACCATCTCTCATCATGCCCCATTTGCCTTGAGCGATTCACACTGGATAATCCAGCTATAGTTGTGGGCTGTGGGCATGGCTTTCATTTACAGTGCCTAGAAGACTGGCGGCAGCGGTCGCCGCTCTGCCCTGTCTGCTCAAAGCCACTCCAGGACGAGGGAGTGCCGATGATGTCTGCTCGCGATACGCGACGAAGACGGCGGTACAAAGGTGGGAACAATAATAATAACAATAATAATACAAGCAAAGGCGGTAACAGTCATATTCTGTACAAAGAACAGAGTTGGGCGTGTTCAGGGATGATGGAGCAGGAACAGCGGTCTACAAGTACTCCAGTGGAGGAATATTCTCTGACTGACGATACCCAATGCTCTGTTGTGCGTGCATTGAGATTTCTCACACGCTGGTGTTCCCGGGGGGCGGAGTAAGCCTTACTCTCTTTATCTCTGACATGCTGTCTTTGTGAAATCAAATGTGACTAACGCATATGTACAAATACGCATGCACGAGGAGACACAATCAAATGAGTATGCAGCCAAAGAAAAAAAGAAAGCGTTCATATTTCATCTTAGTGTTTTTCCTTCTCCTTTTTCGTTTGTTTTTTTGTTTTGTTTTGCGTCTCCTTCCTTTTTTCAATGCCTTTGTCAGTGTGGGGAAGTGCTGGGGGAACAAGGTGGAGAACGAAAAGCGAAATACAGAACAAGAGTGAGTGTAAGCAAACTACAAAACCAATGTGAACATTAAACCAAAAGAGGTGAAGAAAAAAAGTGACAGTTCTTTTGTGACAGTACAAATTTACAAAACAAGTATGATATATATATATATATATATATATATATACAATCTCATTTCTCTTTGCGTTCCATTTTATGACAAACTCTTTCTCATTCTCATTCTAGGATGGTGATGTGATTAGATGAGAAAATATTTGATCCACGTGAATAATGCCATATTTATTTTATTGTATCTCATTTGTTGTGTAGGGGAATTAAAAGTTTTGTAAAGTTCTCTTTTTTCTTTTTTTTTTCTATTCCTCTTTCCTTATTTCATTCTTTTTCTTATAACAATCATTATCGCAACCGTTATTTTTTATTTTATTTTGCCAACTAAAAGTGTGAGAAAATTTTTGGGCGTGAAATGAATAGTTCTGAAGATGACAACCAGAATGTGAGGCCTCTTCCAGAGTGGTTGCTTGACGGGGTATCAGAAGGGATGGCTAGTTCTCCTAAATGTGAGCCGACAACAGTAAGCTCCAAAGGAAAGAATTCCTGGGCGCTTAACGGTATACAAAACACTCCTGAAGTACTTTCCCTTATTCTTGATAAATTAGAGGAACAAACATTACGGATTGAAAAAATGAGTGCCGCTCTTGCAGGATTGAGGTACCATACTTGCTTTGATGTGTTGACGATGATAAATGTTGCGGTTGATGCCATTTGCGAAGAAACTGTAACTCACATGAGACGTACCGTGGAATATACTGATTTAATTGCTACTGTGACTATCAGCTTTATCACTGGGGAGACGTCAATACTTCTTGAAGAGACCAACAACGATGTTAGCTTTGTTGGTGTAAGATTTTTGGCGAACTGTGTCTCCGGTTGTCACCTTCTTCTTAAGGCTGGTGTGTATAGTGTTGTTGTGAATATGGATACTGATAAGATCACAGATGTCACACAGTTGTTGTTAACTGCACAGAATGAGAGTGCGACGCGGGAGTTGTACCAAGCACTATTGGCACTCTACAGCCACGGTGTGACGGGGGCTGCCGGCGTCAGTGCGGCTCCTCCGATGGAAGGCGAAATGTCGCCGTCCACCGCATCGCGTTCCTCGGCGCGGAGTCTCATGTCGCGTGATCACTTCCCTCACACTCAACCACCGACAATGCGCCGGCGGAGCAGACCGAACCGCACGGAGGGAGAAAACATTTCTTCTGCAGAAGTCCCCGTGAGTAGCGCCGATGGGTTGCGTTCCCTTCCAGCACGGTAATTGGATTACTAGTGTCCCATTGTACCCATTGAATAAATATTACCATTACTGAGTATGGGGGAGAAAACGAAGAAAAAGAGGAGTATTTGTGGTGGAAAGAGGCCCGTTGCGAATGAAGGTTTTCTAAGTTAATTTTTATTTTTCGCATATCCCTCTTTGAATTCTTTTGTCATCGGAATACACCCTCCTCCTCTTTTTCATTCGTCTTGTGCTTCTTTTGCTGAGCCACTTGTGATTTTTTTTTTAAAATGTTGCTCGGCCGTGTTCTCCTCACGACCCTTCAAAGAAAAAAGAGTCCAAGTTATATATATATATATATATATATACTTTGCGCGTCTGCTGAAGGCAAGTATCATCACTAACTAGCAACCAACAAAAAATAAAAATTATTACAATTATAATAAGGATGAATATTCCTATTGGTGATACTGAATGTTTGTCAAGGATTATAGAATCCATTCTAGATGAGGTACAAGAGGAACCTGTGGTGGAGGAACGAGTAGTTGATCTTCTAGCACTGATACCAGATATCTTTCGGGCTAATCCCATTTCGCGCACGAACTGTAGCGCGTTTGGAGAGTGAGGTGTTGAAGCTGGAGCGTTTGACGCTGGAACTCTCGCGCAAACTTCTGATGACTCCCACATTACAGCGGGGTAGACGTTGCTTTTTAGCAGACATGGTTAACAACGTCCTTCCAAAGACGGAGTTGCTCATTCATAATCTTATAGAAATGCTGCATCGTCATGGTCCTAGCAGTATTGTCTATCAACTGGGAATTATCCGTCTCTTGGACGCACACTTACTAAATACAGCAGTTCCAGAGATGGATGTGTCTTGTGAGATCACAGTACTTTCCCAGTTTGTGTTTAGAGATGTGGTGCATTCCGGAAATTTGATATACTGTATTACACGACTACGCCAGCGGTTTAGTGGAAAAGTGCGACGGTAAGAGAGAGGGAGAGAAAAAGGCAAAAAAAAAAAAAAACGAACGAAAAACAAAGACAAATATGTAAAAAAACCTGATACTCAATTCAATGTAGAGTCTGTGTCTCTCTATATATTTTTTTTGTAAATGTTTGTACCTTTATTTCTCTCTCTCTCTTTCTGTCTCTCCTTCTTTTCTTTTCTTTTCTTTCCTTCGAGTAGAGAGCATATATTTGGAACGGCAAGAGTTCTGGCTGACTAGAAGCCAATGTCAAAAGCCCGCGATAATCCTCCATGGATCACCTTTTTGACATGCTGTTTGAGTCATTTGGCGCTCTTTCCTACCATGAGATTTCTTCATCGACAAAAGATGCACTATGAGTTTTCTGTTTCGTGTTTTGCTGCCTTAACCTCCTTTATGTACCATACATCAGAGTGCTTTCACCGACCATTATTTCTTTCAACCTTGAAATGGCACCGATTAGACAACATTGGTGCTATTACCTCACTTACTATTACATGTCTTTACCTTTCCTGTTTTGAATCAGAGACAGTGGTGGATATTCTTAAATACGTTTTTTTGTTTTTTACTATAATACTTCAAGAATTTGATCCGTGGAATGTTACTTACACAATACTTCCTGTTTTTTCTGCTGTATCCATGGTACTTATGTCACATCTTTTGAAACCCAGAAGACGAAAATGCATTATACGCAAAAACCTCGTTACTGGTCTAATATTCTGTTTATTCGGTGCATTCTTTTTCTCTTGGGGACTGGACAATGCGAACGATCCTTTTCGCATTTGGCATGGTCTTTTTCATGTTTGCATAGGCTTGGGCTTGTATCAGCTTTTTATTTGCATAAAGCGTCGAGGAAAGGTGCGGTATAACGATAATACAGACTCTTTAGCTTTTGAACTTTGACGATTAATTTCATTTTTTTTTTTAACCCTTTGGTATTTTTACTCCTAGAAAATCTATATAGTACTCGCTTCACTGTGATATTATGCAACCATGTGGTATACCATTCTTTGGGAGTCTTCCCTCTTCCTGTATCAGTGTAGGTACATACATGTCTACAGCCTAATAGGCTGTTATGCATATGGCTTTGTTAATGTTGAAAGTGTCTATCCCCTCTTCCTTATTTTACTTTTTTAAATTTTTCTGTACGTAAAATAATATTTTAGTTTAAGATGAGAGAGGAGGAACCGTGGGCTCTCTTTGCAACAACCGTGGTGAGCCACTTGCCAATGTTACCAACGGCGTATCTATTCTTTAGAAGAAAATATGTGTACGAGGCATGCATTTCTGTTTTTGGTATCACATCATCTCTTATGTATCATTCATGTCAGTCTTTTCGCATAAAGATATTCTTGGATGAGCTTGGGTGGCATCGGCTGGACAATATTGCAGTTATAGCAGCAGTGGGTATGTGGTTGGTTTTTATTTGCTGCTTTAGGGATCCAGTGGTGGAACGAGTCACGAAATACTTTACACTGCTAATAACTATTATTTTGCAGGCCAAGAATCCGTGGGATATTACGTATACATACATACCAATTCTTATTTTTGCGTGTCTGCCGCTTTACGTGTGTGTTATCAGTGGGCGACCACCGGTGGTGGAGCGGAGATACTTAGTCATTGGCACTTTCTTTATGCTGATAGCCTTCCCCTTTTTTGCTGCGGGACTTAATGATTCGCAGGACCCCTACCGCGTATTCCACAGCCTGTGGCACCTCCTCGGTGCTATCTCGTCATACTATTTATGGCTTATGGTGAAAGTCCCGGGTGCGACAGGGGCGTATTCCAAAGGTGGTTTTATTTCTATAAGAGGAGATTCCCTTTTATGAAAAATTTCTCTGGGAATTTTATGTGTTCTGCGCCTGGCAGATACATTTTGTATGTTTGTTTCTTTCTTTATTCTTTTTTATTTCTGTCTGTATTTCTGTCTCTTTGTGTGTGTGTGTGTGTGTTGACACATAAATGTGATGAGGCTTGGGTATTCTTTATTCTTATTGTATTTTTTCTTCGCGCCTTTCTAGTTTCAAAAGCAGTGACATTGAGATGCTCTGATAACTTAGGTGAAGCTGAAAGTGGCATCTGTCGTCCATACGGCAGAATCTGTACCCCCGCAAAAGTAATAAAAGAAATAAAATGGAAAAAGAATCTCCTTCTATTCTCACAGGGAGGTGTTCCACTATATGGAATTTTACTGATACTGCATTTCTCCACCTTACCTTCTTTATGTCTCTCTCTCTCTCTATTTTTCTACCTCTATTTCCCTTAATTCAATCCACGGGAGCGGGTTTCTAAGAGCCAACATATAATAACGGAATTATCCAAAAGAATATTATTGGAACTATTTTTTTCTTGGTCTTGGTACAGATGACAAAAATCCCCCTCTTGAGTATATTAGGGAACATTTGTTTCCTCGTCAGCCGAAAAAAAATCTACTAAACAGATCAGCTTATCACATTTCCCGTCCCCTACTCGCATCCCAAGAAGCATCAATAAAAAGAACAAGTCTTTTGGGGCCCCATCTGGATTGACTCTGGAATAAGCTAAAGAGTATGCTTCAAGACTGAAAATGAGCTGCTTAGGTTGTGTATAGCGAACTTAACTGATGGAATATATATTTTTTTCTTTTTTTTTTGATTTGTTATTGATTCATGATTGATGGATTGTATTCTGCATGAACTTGTGTCGCTCGATATTACCCAATCGTAATGTGAAATGATCTTTAGAGAGCCTGAAGCTCTTAGTACGGAGTTCCTAAAATTGGAAGTACCGCACACCATTTGAGGGTATCATGTTTTGTGAACACGTTTCCTGAAAAGAAGGCAAGATCAAACACGTAACCCCCGTGCGCTTCTTCAAACCTCCTAATTATTTCTGTTTATGTTTTTTCCTTTCTTTTTTTATTTATTTTTTATTTATTTATTTTTTACACGCGTTTCTAAGAGCATGTGAAATATATATCTAGGGAGTGAAGCTATTTCAGATGAGAAAGCTTATTTTTACATATACCCTGCTATTGTCTGTCTATTATAGGATTTTACACTCACAGGTTTCACGTTTGTATTTGGTCAGTATGTTTTCTTTTTTACTTTTTTTTCCTTCCCCCCCCCCCCCCCCCACACACACACACACATTTTCTTCCACACGGAGAGGTTCGGTGATTATGTGGCCTTTTAAACTCCCATTTTGTAAGTAAGTTCGGAGGGAACTCAGATATCAGGGATGCTGTCTCGATTAGTATTCTTTTCTTTTTATTTTGAATGCGTCTTATCTGTTCCTGAGTAGTATGTGGATTTGTAAAGAGTGGTGTTATCGCCCCACTGTATTTATTGATTTCTATCTATGTATTTATTTACGTATATATATTTCTCCGTCTGATTTAGTTACTATGATGGCAGTCGTTACACCTACATCACATTTTCTTCTCCCTTTTTTTTTCTTCTCTTTCTTTTTCATGTTCTATTTATGTATGTGTGTATGCGCTTGTGGTGTTTGTTTGGATTTCTTGCAGGGTATGACAAGTTGCACAGAGGCAGTAAACAAGCTGGATGCTGTTGTCAATGCAATGAGAGCTGCCGTGATGGAGATGGAGTCTCGAGGAGCGGCAAACACGAACGATGTTATAAAGGGTGCAGCCGAGTTTCAGTGTACGCTGCACATCTTGTCGCGCGAGGCAGCAGCGAATAGTGTTAAGGAGGAACAAACAAGAAGAGGGGGTTAGTGATAACAAAGATGTTCTCCAATAAGAGAATTAGGCATCAGTTTCCCAGATATTGGATTTACAACTGGAAGGTGGGGAAAAAAGAATTTTTTTTCTTCGTGCCAAAAGAAAAAAAAATGAATATATATATATATATAACCCCCATCTCCTTCCCCTTTACCCCTTATATTCTTATGTACTACTTTTTTCCCTTCTTTTTCTTCTTTCTTTTCTTTCTTTCTTTCTTTCTTTTTTCTTCTCCGCCTATATTTCCCACATTCCCTGCGAAGGGTTTTCTGTGCGACGTATTAAGTATGAACAGTGAGGAGAAGACACGCGGGTGTCTGACGAAGGCTCAGACGCTGAGGGACAGTGGGAACTACAAGGAGGCCGTCACTGTCTTGCAGTCGCTCTCCGAGCACGGGGTCCACTGGGGGCCGGTGTACACCACCGCCGTTGACCTCCTCGCCGAGTTGTGCTTCAGCCAAGAGCAGGGCGTTACCGTCGACCGCTTCTTTCCGGCGTTCAGGTGGAACCGCAACAAACTCCGCGGCTCGCAGCATCTGGAAGAGGGAACACGGCGCATCATCAACATAACACTCAAACATCTCCGTGCTGCGGGCGAGAGGGCGTGGCGCAATGCAAAAATGATGGAAGAGGAACCCAGAGAGGAAGAGCTAATTTTGGCTGCTCTCTCAGGAATTTCGCCAGCGCAGCGTGCGAGGGAAAGGTATCTCATCCCTGCAGAAAATATGACACAAATGGTGGGGTGCGAGTTGCTAAATTTTAATGTAATTGGACACTCAAAGAAGCTGCTTCCCATCTACCTTGATACAGCTCTGCAACTCATTGAATACTGTCATGAACACAGCTTAAAACGAGCTGTTGGGCGTATCGCTGAGGCTTTTGTACGTTTCTTCAAGAGATTTCTCCAAAGCCCTATCACCCTGCCATCAAAGACTGATAACCAATACCTTATTACATTAAGCAAAGAGCTTGAAGCAGACCGGGAAGATTTCTACAAGGAGAAGGCTACAACTGAGAAAGCAATAAACGTTTTCTGTCGATTGTTGCAAATATTAACAGTAATGAACAGTTGGCAGAGTGCATGGTCAACTCTGCAGTGTTTTACGAAAGTGATGCAGGAAATTTCTCAACGTCCAGATCACTCTCGAGAGTGTCAAATCGAAGCACATTTGTCGATGGCCTCCCTTTTTTGGAAATGTTCACACTACGCTTTTCATGCCCATTGTTTAGGAGTTGCTGCCTTTCTAACCGAACAGGAACGGATGCCTATCGCTTCCAGAGCAGTTTTGGCCACGCTCTGTGCACCTAACATTAACGGGGAACGAAAAAGCTTTGCACGAGGATCTGATTCGATTCTTGAGAAAAACGCAAGAATTGCTCAACTATTTGGACTTCAGGCAGCACCAGGAAGAACATCTCTTTGGAGACGTCTTCAAAGAATGCAAGTTCTTCAAACCGCCTCCTCGGAGGTTCAGGCATTTGACGAATTATTACGTAATGAAGTCCTCGATGAGGCAACAGCAAAAAAGGCTATTGAATACTTGTCTAACATTCTTCAGAAAGAACCTACCCTTGAAATGTACAGAGAGCCACTACGCAAAGTTATCATTCAGCGATATTTGGAGAGTATGTCTGCCAAAACTACTCGACTAGAGGCAGATTCTTTACAAGTGGGTGAGGCAAACCCTTCAGATGAGAAATACATAAATGAAATTGAACCATTCATTCTGAATGAGTCGGGAATTGCTGTAGAAATTGATCACAAAACAAATTCATTATCGTTCAGCAACACTACAAAAATGAAGGTACTCCATGCATTTAATCTATTGGCGGAAAAAGTGGACCTCCAACCAGCTGCTCCTCGAAGAAAACTTGACATACGCCCAGAGCATTTGCAACGGGCTCATGACCGCAGCAGTATAATTCATCGTTTGCAGAATCTGTGTGAAGAAACTGCAGAGGAACGTCGACAGAATGCCAAGGACAAGGAGGATGCTGAACGTGAAAAGGCCAGACTGGAACGTGTCCAAAATGAAGAAAGGAAGAGGGAAGCAGCGCGTTTGGCGCAGGAGGCTCGAGGTCTTGCTGAGTATCAAGAGTTTGTAAACCAGGAAAGGCGAAAGGTTGTACTGCGCCGTCTTAAAGAAAAGTATAAGGGTTTCAGTGTTCCAGATACAATTACGCAGAAAAATTCCACCGATTTCGTTCAAGAGTTAACAATTCTTTTAACAGAGCACCTTAAGAAGACAACACGAGAGAAAATGGCTGATGTGACGAAAATGAATTATTTTGAAAGGGCTTGCAGAGAACTCGAGATACCTAAGCGGGAGCGTATTGAGCGTGAAGAGGCAGAGCAGCACAAAGCTGAGAGAGCAGCTGCTCGTGAAAACTTCCTTATACAACATCGTAAGGAATTTGAAAAACGTCAGCAGGATAATGAGGTATTAAAGAAATTCCTTAAAGAAGCGGCTGTGTTTGCAGAACAGGTACAAATGAAAGAAAAGACGTCTAAACGCGATGAGCAGCAGATGCTGCTTCAAAAAGAGAAGGAACGCTTGCAGGGTTTATAGTACATTGCGGTAGTGCCATGAGCCCGCAGTCTTCAACACCCTTTTTCTTTTTGGTAATATTTCTAATAAGTAAGTATCATCTATTTCATAAAGACGAAAAAAATAATTTAGCATTCACTCGTTTTTTTGTTGTTGTTGTTGGTGGCCCCCTACCAAAATGATAGTAAGGGATAGCGCAGGCATTTTTCATGTGCGTGAGTTTGAGAATGCCTGCGTAAGTTTCTATTTCTCTTCAGCTATTACTTTGAGTATTTTTCTTTTTTTTAATATTATTTTCTCACAAATTAGGCTCTTTAGCATGTCTCGCGGAATTTTTGGCGTCAGACATTGGAAAATGTCCTATGGTTTATGAAACATTACACTCCGATACCGATCACAAGACGTATTACATCTTTTATGGGGTACGTGCACTCTCTTGACCGACTACAAAACTGGAGATTGTCCCACAATCCATCTTGGTGAAATTCTCCGTTGGTGTTAACTTTTTTTAGAACATTTCATTCGATATTGAGAGTGATGTAAGTCACAGTGAATCCTCTTTTCACTTTTTTTTGACTTCACTGGCGGTAAACCAAATTAAGAAGGAGCTGGTAGGAACTAATACCTACCAGGAAATTTCTTGATTCTTTGAAACAACGAAAACTTTGCAATTGCACCTTTACAATATCAATAAGCATTTGGGTTACATTTTTGGTTCACATCTGTATTAGAAAGGAAGATGATTCCAGAATAGAATCTGGATAGATAATACAGTAGCTATGGGTGAGGCACTGTTTTCATATTTTACAACGCGTTTTGTTGCTACTTGTATCTCTGAAGTAACAGATCATTGAGTGATGAACTGTGTTTTTTTTCTTCTTCTGGTGATTTCTCTCACTTCTTCAGCGATGAATGACGGGTGAGATTCCCATAATTGATCTTATGACTGACACCCTCCCCTTTCTGGGAGCGGGGAATCTGATGCCTAGATTAAGGGAGATTGGAGGTTTCGTTTTTTTTTTTTTTTCGCTCCCTCCCCTTTTCT
Source organism: Trypanosoma melophagium (assembly GCF_022059095.1). Classification (NCBI taxonomy): domain Eukaryota; phylum Euglenozoa; class Kinetoplastea; order Trypanosomatida; family Trypanosomatidae; genus Trypanosoma; species Trypanosoma melophagium. Next base: position 2,107 of record NW_027125148.1, on the reverse strand, counting down.
CTCTCTCTGTACGTGAAGACACTGTTGCAGAGAACCTGTTACGTAACGAAAAATACAGATTGCTTCTGTTTTCAGTTTTACATCTTGAGGTAAAACGATATGTATATATATATACATAGATATCAATGTTTATCAAAAAAAGAGAAAAAAGAGTGGCGCAATGTATAGAATAAATATGACATGGAAACCCCCTTTTCACATTAACTCCTGCAGCACAGGTGTTTTTTTTTTTTGCTGCTCTGAATATCCCGTTTTTTCTATCTTCCTTTTCTTTTTACCTACTCTCGGAAAAACGATTGTTCAAGGAGACAAAAGAATTGATATTCAGAGATGTTTTCTCAAAGGAACCCACTAACGTACATATAAATAAAAGCCCATGTAAAGGGATCAAGGGAGGTACTCCGCGACATCATCAGGGTATGAAGAAAGGCAAGGCAATGTCCTACAAAGCCTTCCTCGTGTTTCTTCTTATTCTGTGCTCAAGCGCCATCCTCTGTCGCGCCACGTCCATGAAAGAGCAAGAGAGAAGCAGAGTTGCACTCTTTCAAGCTGGGGTCTCAACAGTGCCATTTGAGGATAAGGGGAAGATAGTTCAAAGAAAAGTCCATTCGTTCCGCGTTCCTTCTCTTGTTAACGTGGATGGGGTGATGGTCGCCATCGCCGACGCCCGGTATAATTCAGACAACGACAACTCCTTCATTGAGACAGTGGTAAAGTACAGCGTGGACAATGGCGAGACGTGGGAAACGCAAATCGCTGTCAAGAACGCTCGTGTGAGTTCCGTTTCTCGTGTGGTGGACCCCACGGTGATCGTAAAGGGGAACAAGATTTACGTTCTTCTGGGGAGATTCAACAGCTCGGACAGCTCCTGGGTTCACCACCCTGATGGAAAGGATTGGGAGCCCGTGCTTTCTGTTGGTGAAGTTAAGAAGAAATATACCACCAGCGGCAAGGTGAACGCAAATATTACATGGACCGATCCTGTTTCGCTAAAGTCTGTTTTCCCTGAAAATATTGCAGGAGCACCATCAAAGGCATTTCTTGGCGGTGTGGGGGTTGCTACTGCAACAACGAGCGGCGCTCTTGTGTTCCCTGTGCAGGCGACGAATACAAATAAGGATATCACCGCAATGATCATGTATTCTACTGATGATACTAAGACATGGAAGTTCGCAAAAGGCAGGACCTTACTGGGGTGTTCCGAATCCTCTATTCTTGAGTGGGAAGGGAAGCTCATTATGAACACCCGACTTGACACTGGCTACCGCAAAGTCTTCGAGTCCAAAGATATGGGTGATACATGGTATGAGGCTGTGGGTACACTATCCAATGTGTGGGGCAACTCACCACCACGTAAAGGACCTGGCAGCCAGGGTGCCTTCATTCCCGTGACGATTGAGGGGAAGCGTGTAATGCTATTTACACACCCACTGAATTACAAGGGGATGTGGGAGCGCGACCGACTCCACCTTTGGGTGACAGACAACAACCGCATATTTGACGTTGGTCAGATTTCCGTTGGTGATGAGAACGCTCCCTACAGCTCAGTACTGTACAAGGATGACAGGCTCTTCTGCTTGCATGAGACAAAAGTCAACAATCAAAACTATAATCTTATGTTTCTGGAGCTGAAAAAGGAACTGAAACTGATCAAATCAGTGGTGCGAACCTGGATCAATCAGGATAAGAACTTCTCAGACATTTGCATCCCCACCGAATCAAAGGAACTCTCTCGTGTAAGTAAGTGCGGACTCCCATTTCCCCACTGCTGGGCTTCTTGGTTTCCTTTCCAATGGCTTTTCCTGTGGAAAGTGGAAGGACGCATACCGCTGTGTGGACGCTCGCACGGAAAATGCCGAGAAGGTTCCCAATGGCCTGACATTCAAAGGAGTTGGTGCTGGGGCACGTTGGCCAGTGGGCAAGCAGAGACAGAACCAGCGATACCATTTTGCAAACTACATGTTTACGCTGGTGGCGACGGTGCAAATCGTTGAGCTTCCGAAACTTGGCAACTCAGCCCCGCTATTGGGAGTGAGCCTGGACGATGCTGGTGTCAAGAAGGTTCTGGGGCTCTCGTTTAACAAGGACCGGAAGTGGATCCCCATAT